>NC_057805.1:509702215-509705083 GCF_018294505.1 Triticum aestivum | reverse complement strand
AGAGCGCTCGATGTATCGGTGTGTGTGGGGGGAGGGGGTGGGGGGAGGGGTAGGAAGAGGCCTAACTAGAGAGGTAGAATGACTCGTATATGTGTTGAGAAGGAGAGACCCAACTATGTCTTGAGGGAGATCGGTCGACATCCATACATAACTGAAGGATGGGAAATATGATGAGACAGAGAGAGAGAGAGAGAGAGAGAGAGAGAGGAGAGAGAGAGGGAGGGAGAGGGGTAGAGTGCTGGATGGGTGATGGAGTTGCTTCTCAAAGATGGTGGGAGAGGCCTACTAGACAAACTGAGGGTGGAACTGCAATGTTATCAATAAGAGTGGGGATGTGTTTCTGTGTGTGCCTGTGCGTGATAGATCTGTCGGGACGCATCCATGGATGATGAAGGGGAACCATGTGTTTGGTAAGCAAACCTAACCAGATCGGTAGATCAATTGTTGTTTGCCGGAGGAAGGGAGAGACATAACTAATGAGGTAGATCGATCGACGTGTGGGTAAAAACGAGTTATAAGGACCTAGCTAGCTATATGTATAGCGAGAGATCGGTCGGTGTACGTCCATTTGTTAGAGGCAAATAAGGCCCAGCGAGATGGATAGACAGAGAGAATGGAGCTAGGAGGTGGTGCGAGAGGCCCAGCTACTAGCTAGATAGGGGGAGGAGTGTGCGGTTGTGAGATCGATGAAAAGAGGGGCGAGAGTTTACACGTGTGTGTGACCGTATGAGAGACACGAGGCAAGGACACATAAAGGAGGAGATTGAAGGTGCGTGTGTATGTTGTAGGCAGGCATCGCTGGAGAGGTTTATCGAACGGTGTGTGTCGGAAAGGAGTTGTGGAGACTCTGGGAGAACGACCTAAAGAAAAAAATGAATGTGCCCGGTGGATAGAATGCCGAGGGAGGGGGAGGGCGAGGAGGGCGTGTGCATGCACGAGAGAAAGTTAGTGGTGGATACAAAGGTTAGAGGATTGTGTGGGTGTAAGATACTAACAAAGATCATAATTTGATATGAAAGTGGATTCATATATTTGAATAGGAGATCATAGTGTTTTAAACATATGCATGCATGAATATAGCGGTGATACACGTGCTGTGCACATGTTATACCATAATGTGATAATGCATGGCGTTTGCAACTCACAGCTAAATGTCGAACAATCTAAACCATACTATACATCAAACAATCTCACATTTTATTTGAATTTGTGATAATGTGTGGCGTTTTCAGCTTACAACTAAATATCGAACAATCTAAACAATACTATATATATCGAACATTCTCACATTTTATTTGAATTTGTGGTAATGTGTGGTGTTTGCAACTCACATCTAAATACTTGTAGGCGTAGGGGGCGGGGCACCATACATAATGTGATAAACACATTATACATATGAGACATGGTTTAGATTATGAAGATCTAGCTAGACCTAGAAATGTAATGTGATTTGAAATCAACATAAAGTGGATTCAAAAAATCGAGTTCGAGTTCATATAGTACACATAGTTCATATGTAACTCGAGACTAATCATGTGGTGTGCTGTGAAGATAATACACAAACGATGGTTTAACTTGACAATAATGATGATTTTAGATCTTATTAAAACAGAGAAACGAATTCAAATGCTTTGACTTCACAACAATCATTACTGTAGATCTTATTCAAATAGAGAAACAAATTCAAATTTAGTTCATATTGAAGCGGTAGTATATACGTTTGGAATGCACTAAAACGTTCATTTGAGTAGTAGGTTGCATGCATTATACACGTAGCGAAATATTTTAATTGAACATAACATGAATTCAAAGTTTTGAATGACATTTGTAGTGCGCATTGATTTGGTACAGTACACGTTAGGCTTGTTCGGAAATTTCAACCCGCGCCTTGTTAGCCCGAAATATTTAAGATATATCTTTGTCTCGTCGTGCTCCGACAACTCCCTCCATCTCAACCCGCGCGCGAAATTACAACGCGTGCGAAAACTCCCACCTCCTGTGAAATCCCGACACGCGAAATGCCCGTGGTAGCCCTGAACCGAAAGAACCGCCTCAAATCGGTGGGGGTACTTTCGTAACTTACCCCACATTTCGGACAAGCGCGTCCCTAAGCCATGGTTCCCCACTGCCATCCCATCCGCCCACCCATTCGTACACCGAGGCCACGAAAACCCGCGACGAAGCCCCACACCCTGCTCCGTCCGCCACCCAGCCGGAGCCTCTTCCCCGACGACGTCGTCCACAGCAACACCTCGACGTCCCTCATCCACCGTACCGGATGAGGATCCGTCGTCGATCTCGTCGTCCCGCCGGTTCAGCCACCCCGTCCTCCACCTCCAAGGAGCTGCCCCGATGTTCCCCTCGTCTTTCGCGCCACCTCCATTCCCACACCGCCGTCTTCACCTCCACCACTGGAAGAGCATCATCATCACCGTTTCCTCGGATGAAGCTGCGGCCTAATCGGCGCCACCAAAGAGGTTGTACACTAATCGCCGCATTTTCTTCTTGATTCGATCTCACGGTGCTGCCGGCGCTCGGTCCCAAGCTGACACGGCATGGCTCCATCCACGGCGGCGTCGCCGGCCACTTCCTCCACGGCGTCTCTCCCTCGATGGCGACGTCCACATCAGTAGGAGCTGCTGCTGCTTTAGCTCTCGCTCGCGTTGCTGCTCTGCTCTTGCTCTCGGTCCCCTGCTTGGTCTGCTCTTGCTATTGCTCTTGCTCGCGCTGCTGCTCTCGCTCTTGCTCTTGCTTGTGATGCTGCTCCGATTTAGCTACACTTTAGTCGACTGAATCGACTTTTGGGTCAGTCGATTTTCAGGGGGTGGGGGGCTCGCCGGGGTGAAGGAAGAACCAGCCGCAGTGGGG
>NC_057805.1:509663446-509701721 GCF_018294505.1 Triticum aestivum | reverse complement strand
TACCCCACTATCTATCTTAGGGTTCAGGGTGGGGGCAGTGGTCGCCGGCGGTGGCGGGGCGGTGGCGTGGGGATCGCCGGAGAAAAAGCTCGGCACAGGGGGGGCCCTAGAGGGATGGCCAGGGCGGCGGCGGACCGGCGGTGGGGAGTGTTTTCGGGGAGGGCGGGGCAGCGCACGGCTGGCCGCGGGAGGCGGGGGGCTGCTGTTTGGCCGGTGGTGGCTGGCGGCTCAGGGGGGTGGAGGTTGAAGATAAACTGCAGGCCCTTGATTTCGTATCCAACGGCTGCAAAATCGATCGACCAGAGATGAAAAAGTCAGTCGACCGACGTGTAGCCTCACCTTGCTAGTGCGTTCAGTTTCGACAGCAAAATTCAGTTTCGACAGCAAAATTCAGTTTCGACAGTTAAGTTCAGTTTCGACAGTTAAGTTTAGTTTCGACAGTTAAATTCAGTTTCGACAGTTAAGTTCAGAGATGAGCGGCTGATGTATTTTACATCTAGCACTTTGTGGTTATGTATTTTACGTCATGTATTGGAGATGCTATTAGAATTCCACTCAGGTTAATGTTGTCTCTCTTGTCCTGCTTCAGCCTCGGCGTCGTACAACTCAGCGGAGCTGCTCCAACGACGAAACCCTCCATCACAGCGGAGCAGTACCTCGGGCTCCATCTCCAGACGCCTAAGATCTTCTTCCCCTCCTCCGACAGCCAGGTCAACCGGAGCATCCTCACCGGCCAACCCAATCACACTGAGATCGACATGGCTTCGCCAAAGAGATCGACATGGTACTACTATTCATGAATTTGGTTCAAAGGAATGAAGCAAAGGAAAACTGTAGGATTTATTCCTTTAGTGTCTCCTTGAAAGAAAAAACGTAGGAATTTTAATTTTCACTTGTCCTCCTTTTCAAATTCCTATTCATGAAGCACAAGACTAAGAGATAGTAGCATAATAGCATTATAACCGTACATTTTCTTATGGTTTGACTTAATCTCACCATGATTCTTTGCATCCTGTGATCTTCCAATTGTTGTGAATCAAACACCCAGATTGGCAGAAATCCTGTGTTTTTAAATTCTCTGTTTTGCATGTGCATTCCTATCCTATTCCTGTCTATTTCCTATCCCTGCATTGTTGGAATCCTCCAATTCAAACGAGCCCTTACAGAATTACTTCTCTTACAGATAGTTGTCAAAGAAAACCTTGCGTGGTTTGTCCCGCTCCTGCTGCGCCGTCGTCCACCCCAGCTCAGCTGCTCCAATGACAGAAGGGTCCAGCACAGCAGGGATCCGGCCTCCAGACTGTCTTTCGCCGCCTCAGATCTTCTTCCCCGCCGCTGGCAGCCATGAAAACTACATTACCATCATCAACCGAGTAGATGACCTCGAGAACTATACGGGTCCGCAAGAGAGGTCACACTCTTTCGTGTTTGCTTACGTTATGCATCACTTAATATTACATGCTACTTTATCGTCCTGTTCACCGATTAGACTCTGAGTTAGCTCCAAACTAATGGTCAAACTTGAGTTTTTAAATGGTTGTGGGGTACATATCAGGGCCGCAATCAATAATATCTATCCACTATCTAGTTAATCTCCGGTGTCTACTATGAGTTTCATGTTGGGTGGGAAACAAACAGTAAACAAGCCATTATCTGCATTTTTAACTGAAGCCATCATCTGCCTGCTATTATTGGTTTTGGGTCTATCCACAGGTTGCTACCATCACTCTGGATTTCTGCATGCACTCCTTACATAATCTCACTATGTTTTATTCCTATGCATGACAGTTATTGTAAACAATGGAACTGAACATGTAGAGCAAAAGAGACGAGCCTTGCATGGTAATAAAATTTAATGCAGACGTCGCTCCATGGTAGGCGCAAAGGTAGCCCCCCTCCACGCATTTCAGATTGTAATCGAGAGGAAGATATCTGTTCTGAAGGGGATTCAGAAGGTGTCGGTGGGAAATGACACCTATGGGATCACAGGAATCCCTACTACGGTTGCGGGGCGCTGGAAGTGGTGAAGAGAGCAGGATCAACAGTCAGTGCAAACACACAGATCGTTTACCTAGGTTCGGGCCGCAGAGATGCGTAATACCCTAGTCCTGCTTGGATGTGTATATCTGTGTTCTTGAGGAGCTCGAACTAGCTACAGGGAGCGTAACTTGTTCAAGAGTCCGAATCCTTCTCCTGGATGCCCTGGGTCTCCTTTTATAGGCAAAGGGATCACCACAGTGGCACCAGGAGGTGGCATCGGGGTACTGTGGCTAAGCTTATCGCTAGTCATCACGGGAAAAAACGCATTAAATGCACCCCTGACGTGTCCCCTCCACTTTACCGCCGCTTCGCCTCGTCTTGACACGCGCCTGGGCCAGCGAGGCGGCGGCGCCATGTAAGCAGGCAAGCAGCTGAGGTGGCGCAGTGGTGGAGCCTTCAGGAAGATCTGCATGCCACCACGTAGGCACGTGCTGAGTTGGCGGAGGAGCCCTGCGTCGACACGCAGGTGCCTGCCCAGCTGGTGGGCTGGCAACTGCATGGGATTGGTGGCGAAAAGCTTGGCGGGTGCGGGCCTAGCTGTGGCCTCGCGGACGCCCTCGGCAAGGGCCTTGCCGGGGCCCCGGCAACGGTCTTGCCGTGGCGTTGCGATCGTCTCCGGCAAGGACCTTGCCGGGGGCCTTGTGGGTTTTCTCGGCAAGGATCTTGCCGAGGCTCGTCGTCTTCTACTCTTCTGATTTATAGTGTTGTCCTTGTCTTCACAAAGATCTACATGCCACCATGGAGGTGCCTCCCGAGCCCTGGCCCAACATGGATGATGATGTTGGAGACCGTGGGCTCAAGGGTGGTTCGCCCCACTGGCGTTGGACGTGCCGCCCCGGCAAGGGTCTTGCTGGGGCTGCTGAGGCTACCCCCGGCAAGGGTCTTGCCGGGAAACCTGCTTCGTCCATCCGCTCTCTGTGGCCTCGATCTTGGCGTTGCCTCGCTTGTCTTGTTTCTGTGGTTCTACCTCGGTTCACCTCACCTGCCTTGCCAAGTGCGGCCGTGGCGCATGGTGACTGCCCGTGCACAAGTAAAGGGGTCAAAAGGAGAGCCCCTACTTTTGTACACCGACAGGAGACCCCGGGCCTGGGCCACACATAAGCGCAACACGTTGTTGGGCCAGGCCCAAAACGGTGCGCGGGCAGGCGGGGCGGTTTTTACCGCGGTATCTTTCCGTCCGCTGCGCTCCCCCACGATCTGCGTGACGTGGGGGTCGTGCGTGCGGGTGACCGAAGCATGCTGACATCATCTGTGGTACACAGTAAAGAGGCGGCCCGCGTATCTCTTCGAGACCGTAGGGTCGCTGCTCATTTACTCTCCGCACTTGGGGAACCGCTGCTCCACGCGTCCCATTACGCCCGTCTCTTGCGCCACGTTCGCTGCATGCAGAGCGAATGGCAGGCGCGTGGGATACGGGAAATCATGCGTGCGCGGGTTGTTTCCCGCGCGCCTTCAATTGGGCGGGGAGGGCAGTCGACGGCCCCGCCTGCTGTCACGTCAATGAGCCGGATTGGCCGAAAGGGGCGGCCGAGCCCCGCCCCCGCCTCTTTATAAAGAGGGGAGCGGGAAGAACGGCGCCTCTCAATCCATCATCATCTGCTTCTCTTCATTCCTACTTCTTCCTTCCTCTCATCCGCCATGGAGAAGGGGAATCCTGGTCCTTCGACGGTGGCGGCGAGGGTCTCTGCTCGACAGCGCGTCCCTCCTCCCCAAGTGCCCGTGGTGGCAGAGCCAACCGTGAGGGGAACGGGAAGGGGGCGAGGCCGTGGTCATCGTGGTGCTCGGGGAAGAGGAGGACGGGGTGGCGTATCGGCTTCGCCTCCGCCAGCGGCCCCTCCTCCAGTGGAGGGCCACGTTGGGGACAATCCCCGAGAGTTCTTCATCAGGCTGCGCCAGCCGCCATGCCGTCGTGTTCGCCTCCTGACCCCGTTTGCGCGGGAGATGGAGATGAACCCACCGCAGGCGCTGCGGCTGCATATGAGGGGCTGCGGGAACAACGGTACGTGGGCCGGCGTCGAGTTCCCCGCCCCTCATGTCATGTATCTTCACCGAGGGTGGAAGACCTTTGCTTGCATCCATAGCTTGACGGAGGGGCTCACTCTCCATTTCAAGTTAATGGACGGGGGCCTCCTCTCCGTCAAGGCCTTTGGGCCCTTCGGGACCCGCGTAGGGTGCTGCATGGATAGCTCCTCCGATGGCGAAGACTCCTCCTCGACCGAGAGTGACGAGGAGGACAGCGGCAGCGACGACGAGGGTAGCGGGCGGCAGGATGATGGGTCCGACTAGGCGTCGGGCGCGCCGCGCCTGGGCGGGTGCGGCAGCAGCAGCATCTGCACCTGGCCGCTCCTCCGGCGGAGTTCGTCGGGGGAGGGGCCAACTCCTTGAACTTCTCGGGGCCGTCTCCTTGGGCAGCTGGCGTTGGGAGGCTGCGGAAGAGGAAGAGGGCGGGCGGCAAGGCCGTCAAGCCGGAGTACGCGGGCACCGACGCCTTCATCGCGTATTGGCGACCTGCCACCTCGTCTTCCAGCTCTTCCTCCGGCGCCGTCATCACCAGCCAGCCTTTGAACAACCACCGAGATGTTCTCTTGGTGCTTTCTGGTGCCCGTAGCTCGCATAGGTTCTCCTTTTGCCCCTCTTCGCTTCCTTGACCTGCCTCCTGAGGAGAGGGACAAGAAAGGGATTACGGGCACCTTGTCTTTTTTCAACTTGTAAGCCTGTGGGTATTAGTAGAATTTAAAGCTTGTAATCCCCCTTGCTCATGTTTTTCATTCCGTAACTGTACCTGTATGGGATGTTTCTAATGAAAAAGGGATGTTTGCCAGGTTTTTCGTTCGTGGGTGAAACCCGCGACAAGGAGCAAATCCTTGTTATTATTTAATGATAAACGTTTTTCGCCCGGCAACAGGCCTTGCCGTCCGTCCACTTCGCTCGACCATTCTCACGCCCTTGGCGGAGGCAGGGATGAAGCGGGCTTAGGCTCCTCGTTCCATTCCCTGGCTGCCGCGACTACAACCAAATTCGAACCCAGGGGATAATCCTTGGGTATAGAAAAGGGGAGCACGATATCCTAGAAATAAAACGAGGTTTCATATATCCCAGTTCCATACCGAAATGCATGATAGAGGATAAAAGACTTATCTGGATCTGCAGCCCCCGGCAACCTTTGGCTTGCCGTGGTTGGATCCTTGTACTTGCAGCCCCCGGCAACTTTGGTTTGCCGGGGTCAGGACGCCGGTCCGTTCTATTTCTTCCAAATAGCTCGACAGAAGTGCTCATGTGCCCTACGAACCAAAGAGGATAGGAAAGAACAGAGAGACGCGCACTCGACCTCTAAGCTAGGGGTTAGCCGCCGCTAAGCACTATCAACCCTAACTGAGGAAGCGATTCGACCTATCATGCATGCTATAACTTAGGGCGCGAGCGCTTCATTTATTTATGCTCAGGGTCTGTGCCTGGCTTTGTACAAAGGGCTACATGCCTTGCCGGCAAGGCTTGTACAAAAGGGTGGCTTGCCGGGAGGCCCGGCAAGCAGCGCCTTATGGGTAAAACTTGCGAAGATGCTCGATGTTCCAGGAGTTGCTCACTGGAATGGCATCTTCGGTCTCCAGGCGGACTGCGCCGGGCCTGGTGACTCGTGTTACCCGATAAGGGCCTTCCCACTTCGGCATCAACTTGTTGGAATTCTTGGCCGACTGAACGTGCCAAAGAACAAGGTCGCCTTCCTCAAAGCTCCGGGCATGAACCTTGCGGCTATGGTAGCGGCGCAAGGCTTGCTGGTAGCATGCTGCTCTCACAGCCGCCCGGAGATGATCTTCCTCAAGGAACGTTGCATCATCTTGCCGCAATCGCTCTTGCTCAAGCTCATCATAAGCGAGCAGTCGAGGTGACCCATATATGAGTTCCGTGGGGAGAACTGCTTCTGCCCCGCAGACCAGGGCAAAGGGTGTCTGGCTGGTGGCTCGATTTGGCGTCGTTGTAATCGACCAAAGAACCGCCGGCAACTCATCAATCCAGCGCCTTCCACTCTTGCGCAGCCTGTCAAAAGTCTTCATTCTTAAGCCTCGCAGAACTTCAGCATTTGCTCTCTCCGCTTGGCCGTTGCTCCGTGGGTGTGCCACAGAAGCAAAACAGACCTTGCTGCCGAGATCCTCAATGTACTGCATGAAGGCGTGGCTTGTGAACTGTGTGCCGTTATCAGTGATGACCCTGTTGGGCACACCAAAACGGCAAACTTGCCCTTTGAAGAACTTGATGGCTGACTGCGCTGTCACCTTCCTCACCGCTTCCACTTCTGGCCACTTTGTGAACTTGTCGATTGCAACGTACAAGTACTCAAAGCCCCCGACGGCACGAGGGAAAGGGCCCAATATGTCGAGCCCCCAGACCGAGAAGGGCCAGGAGAGAGGGATGGTTTGAAGGGCTTGGGCTGGTTGATGAAGCTTCTTCGAATGGAACTGGCACGCTTCACACTTGGTTACTAGTGCCGTTGCATCCTGGAGGGCAGTGGGCCAGAAGAAACCTTGCCGGAAAGCCTTGCCGGCAAGGGCCCTCGACCCTATGTGGGAGCCACATATGCCTCCATGTATCTCTGCCAACAGCTCTAGTCCATCCTCCCGGGAGATGCACTTCAATTTCACCCCATTCAGCCTTTTTCTGTATAAGACGTTGTCAACGAATTGGTACAAAGCAGACCGGCGGGCTACTTTTTCTGCCTCTTCCCGCTCCTCAGGAAGCTCTCCTACTTGGAGGAATCGAATGGTGTGCTGTGCCCATGCCGGAGCATGTGGCTCGACGGTGAGGACCAAAGGCATCTCTTCTGCCACGGGAGCGACTGTCTCTACGGCCATGGCCTGAGGCCCTGCCGGAGTCGGTTGCCCCGCGGCAGGATCGGCATCCACGGCAACATCCTCACCAGCGGCCTTGGGGAGCTCGGTGGGAAAGTACTTCCCAGGGCCTAGCTTCCTCCGCTTGCTCTGCCCGGTTGATGGCTCGACGGATGGTTGAGTTAACTGAAGCACAAAAGTACCTGGTTCCACAGGTAGCTTGAGGGCAGCACACTTTGACAGGTAGTCGGCGATGTCGTTCTCCGCCCGAGGGACATGCTCTTCTTGTATACCGTCAAAGCGCTCCTCCAGTTTCCTCACTTCATCCACGTAAGCCTCCATCAATGGACTTTGGTAATCTTTGTTGATCTGTCTGACGACGAGCTGCGAATCACCCCTAACGATGAGCTTTTTGACTCCGAGGTCCGCTGTGATCCTGAGACCGGCAAGCAAGCCCTCGTACTCGGCGGTGTTGTTAGTTGACATCTCCTGGGGAAAGTGCATTTGGATGACATACTTGAGGTGCTCTCCGGTGGGTGCGACAAGCAGCACACCAGCACCAGTGCCTTGCAGCGAAAAAGCCCCATCAAAGTACATGATCCAGTTGCGGCTCGTTTCCTTGCCGGGGAGAGTGGTTTCCTGTACCTCTTCGTCGGGCGTCGAGGTCCATTCTGCAATGAACTCCGCCAAGACTGTTCTCTGAATCGTCGAGGTGCTTTCGAACTTCAAACCAAAACTTGACAGCTCCAGGGCCCATTCCACGATCCTCCCCGTTGCATCTGGGTTATGCAATATCCGTTGCAAGGGGAGGCGGGTGACCATGGTGATCTCGTGCGCTTGGAAGTAATGGCGCAGCTTCCTCGAGGCCATAAGGAGTCCGAAGAGCAATTATTGCACACCTGAGTACCTCGACCTAGCCCCCTGCAAGAGGGAGCTGACGACGTAAACTGGGTGCTACACCATTTTCTTCTTCTGCGCCACTTCACCTAGTCGTGCGGGCCCTATCGCATTGGTGTCGGCCTCTGCCGGGGACCCGGTCTTGCCGGGACCGAGCCCTGCCAGGGAGGGTTCTGGTTCGCCATCCATTGACTCTGCCGCTGTTGCCGCCTCTTCGTCGACCTGTCTCTGCGCCACTAGTGCGGCGCTAACCACTTGATTCGTTGCCGCTAGGTACAGCAGCAACGGTTCTTGTGGTTTGGGCGCAACCAGCACTAGGGTAGAGGAGAGGTATTTCTTTAAATCCTGCAGCGCTGCCTCGGCCTCCGGGGTCACTCCATTGGGCCCGTCTTCTTCAAGATCTTGAAAAAGGGGAGGGCACGCTCCGCGGACTTGGAGATGAATCTGCTCATGGCGGCAACGCAGCCAGTGAGCCGACGCACATCTTTGATCCGCTTGGGTGCCTCAATCTGCTCGATGGCCTTGATCTTATCTGGGTTTGCCTCAATCCCGCGCTGCGACACAAAGAACCCGAGAAGCTTGCCAGACAGGACACCGAAGACACACTTCTCAGGGTTCAGCTTGAGGTTGATCTTGCGCAGGTTTGCAAACGTCTCCTCCAGATCTTGCACAAGTGTTGCCTTGTCCTTGGTTTTGACCACTATGTCATCCATATAAGCTTCCATATTTCTATGTAGCTGGGGCTCAAAACCAATTTGGACTGCTCTTGCAAAGGTGGAGCCAGCACTCTTCAACCCGAAAGGCATCCGTAAAAAGCAATACGTACCACATGGGGGTGATGAATGCTGTCTTCTCCTCGTCTTCTTTTGTCATGAAGATCTGGTGGTACCCTGAGTAGGCGTCGAGGAACGATAGTAGATCACACCCGGCCGTGGAGTCAACAATCTGGTCGATGCGCGGCAACGGGAAGGGGTCCTTGGGACAAGCCTTATTAATATCTGTGTAATCAATACACAACCTCCACTTCCCATTCGCCTTGCGCACCACTACTGGATTGGCCAACCACGTCGGATGGAGCACTCCTCTCACCAGTCCTGCTGCTTCTAACTTTCTGATCTCCTTTGTGATGAACTCTTGCCGTTCCAGAGCTTGCTTCCTGACCTTCTACTTGACGGGTCGCGCATGGGGGCAGACAGCAAGATGGTGCTCAATCACTTCCCTGGGAACACCGGGGATGTCAGATGCTTGCCATGCAAACACATCGACATTCGCCCGCAGGAAAGTGACGAGCGCGCTTTCCTATTTGCTGTCAAGGGTGGAGCTTATGGTGAAAGCCCCTCCCGTGCCATCCTCTTTGACGGACACCTTCTTGGTCTCTGGTGGCGCATCTCTGGAGTTCTTTCTCTTGCCGGTGGAGCTCTCTGGCACGTCCTCAACGGTAGCACAACACTCCGAGGAGGTGCGCTTGCCGGAGTGGGTGCAAGAGGTCTTGCGGGGTGATGTCTACTACACAACCTTCTTCTTGTAGACGTTGTTGGGCCTCCAAGTGCAGAGGTTTGTAGGACAGTAGCAAATTTCCCTCAAGTGGATGACCTAAGGTTTATCAATCCGTCGGAGGCGTAGGATGAAGATGGTCTCTCTCAAACAACCCTGCAACCAAATAACAAAGAGTCTCTTGTGTCCCCAACACACCCAATACAATGGTAAATTGTATAGGTGCACTAGTTCGGCGAAGAGATGGTGATACAAGTGCAATATGGATAGTAGATATGAGTATTTGTAATCTGAAAATATAAAAACAGCAAGGTAACTAATGATAAAAGTGAGCGTAAATGGTATTGCAATGCTAGGAAACAAGGCCTAAGGTTCATACTTTCACTAGTGCAAGTTCTCTCAACAATAATAACATAATTGGATCATATAACTATCCCTCAACGTGCAACAAAGAGTCACTCCAAAGCCACTAATAGCGGAGAACAAACGAAGAGATTATTGTAGGGTACGAAGCCACCTCAAAGTTATCCTTTCTGCTCGATCTATTCAAGAGTCCGTAGTAAAATAACACGAAGCTATTCTTTCCGTTCAATCTATCATAGAGTTCATACTAGAATAACACCTTAAGACACAAATCAACCAAAACCCTAATGTAACCTAGATACTCCATTGTCACCTCAAGTATCCGTGGGCATGATTATACGATATGCATCACACAATCTCAGATTCATCTATTCAACCAACACAAAGTACTTCAAAGAGTGCCCCAAAGTTTCTACCAGAGAGTCAAGACGAAAACGTGTGCCAACCCCTATGCATAGGTTCATGGGCGGAACCCGCAAGTTGATCACCAAAACATACATCAAGTGGATCATGTGATATCCCATTGTCACCACAGATAAGCACGGCAAGACATACATCAAGTGTTCTCAAATCCTTAAAGACTCAATCCGATAAGATAACTTCAAAGGGAAAACTCAATCCATTACAAGAGAGTAGAGGGGGGACAAACATCATAAGATCCAACTATAATAGCAAAGCTCGCGATACATCAAGATCGTACCACCTCAAGAACACGAGAGAGAGAGAGAGATCAAACACATAGCTACTGGTACATACCCTCAGCCCCGAGGGTGAACTACTCCCTCCTCGTCATGGAGAGCGTCGGGATGATGAAGATGGCCACCAGTGAGGGATCCCCCCTCCTGCAGGGTGCCGGAACAGGCTCCCGAGAGGTTTTTGGTGGCTACAGAGGTTGCGGCGGTGGAACTCTCGATATATTGTTCGTTTCGATGTTTTTAGGGTATATGGGAATATATAGGCGAAAGAAGTCGGTCGGGGGAGCCTCGAGGGGCCCAGGAGACAGGGGGGCGCGCCCAGTAGGGTGGCGCCCTCCACCCTCCTGGCTTCCTCGTTGCTTCCTTTACGTGTACTCCATGTTCCCTGGATTGCTTCCGTTCTAAAAATAACGCTCCCGAAGATTTCATTCCGTTTGGACTCCGTTTGATATTCCTTTTCTTCGAAATACTGAAATAGGCAAGAAAACAGCAATATGGGCTGGGCCTCCGGTTAATAGGTTAGTCCTAAAAATAATATAAAAGTGTATAAAAAAGCCCGTAAACATCCAAAACAGATAATAATATAGCATGAATGCTTCATAAATTATAGATACATTGGAGACGTATCAGCATCCCCAAGCTTAATTCCTGCTCGTCCTCAAGTAGGTAATGATGAAAGAAAGAATTTATGAAGTGTGAATGCTAGCAGATGCACAAGTTTGATCAATGATAATTTCAATCACCTTCTCTAGCATGATTATATGTCATAACAGTAGTTCATCTCATAAAACTTCTCAAGATCAAGTAACAAGCTATTCACATGTTAAAGCATAGACCATAAACTTTCTTGAAAACTAGCAAACTTCATTTTCAGTCATCAAACAATTACAATTCATCTTATTTTCAGGAAGGGTCTATACAGAGCTTTAATTTAGCAAACTCCACATACTCAACTATCATATAGTCTTCTACAATTGCTAACACTCACGCAATACTTATGGTTATGGAGTTTTAATCGGACACTGAGAATGATAGGGGCTTATAATGTTGCCTCCCAACGTATTCACCTTTGGGTGATGTCAACTATAATAGTTCATGCTAACTTACATCCAATTGGATATATATATCAGGATCTTTCCAACACGAGGTGCTTGCCAAAGGATAAAATGAAAAAGGGAAAGGTGAAGATCACCTTGACTCTTGCATAAAGTAAAATACATAAATTAAAAGATAGGCCCTTCGCAGAGGGAAGCAGGGATTTGCAGAGATGCCAGAGCTCGATTTTGAAATAGAGATAAATAATTTTGAGAGGTATGACCTCATTGTCAACATAACAACCAAGCGTTCCCAATATCTTCCATACTACATACATTATAGGCGGTTCCCAAACAGAATGGTAAAGTTTTTACTCCCCCTCCACCAACAATCATCAATCCATGGCTTGCCCGAAACAACGGGTGCCTCCAACTAACATCAATCCTGGGGGAGTTTTGTTTGCAATTATTTTTGATTTGATTTTTGATCTTTTGATCATGGGACTGGGCATCCCGATTACCAGCCATTTTTCTCGTGAATGATGAGCGGAGTCCACTCATCTTGAGAATAACCCACCTAGCATGGAAGATACTGACAGCCCCTAGTCGCTACATGAGCGATTCGGGCATACAAAACAGATTATTGTTTGAAGGTTTAGCGTTTGGCACATGCAAATTTACTTGGAACGGTAGGTAAATACCGCATATAGGTAGGTATGGTGGACTCTCATGGCAAAACTGGGTTTAAGGATATTTGGAAGCACAAGTAGTATCTCTACTTGGTGCAAGGAATTTGGCTAGCATGAGGGAGAAAGGCAAGCTCAACATGTTGGACGATCCATGAAAATATACTTTAACTGAGATGTGAGAAAACATAACCCATTACGTTGTCTTCCTTGTCCAACATCAACTCTTTAGCATGTCATACTTTAATGAGTGCTCACAATTATAAAAGATGTCCAAGATAGTATATTTATATGTGAAATTTCTCTTCCTTCAATATTCTTTCATGAATTGTTCAAGTGACAAATACAATGCTTGCTAACCTTCAATAAATTTACAACCTCTACTTCTTAGATGTGAAGTCATTACTCCCCATGGGATAAGCAAATGAAACATATAAAATTTCAGATTTATGACATTCAACTCATTCAACCATTTACTCATAGGATATAAGTGAAGCACACGAGTAAACGACAAACTACTCCAAAAAGATATAAGTGAAGATCAATGAGTAGCTAGATAATTATGTAACTACGTGAAGACTCTCTCTCATTTAAGAATTTCAGATCTTGGTATTTTATTCAAACAGAAAGCAAAGCAAAATAAAATGACATTGCAAGGATAGCACAACTCATGTAAAGAAGCAAAAACTTAGGCTCAACCGATACTAACCGATAATTGTTGAAGAAGAAAGGTGGGATGCCCACCGGGGCATCCCCAAGCTTAGATGCTTGAGACTTCTTGAAATACTATCTTGGGGCGCCTTGGCATCCCCAAGCTTGAACTTTTGTGTCTCCTTAATTCCTTTTATATCTCGGTTTCCTAAATCTCGAAAGCTTCATCCACACCAAACTCAACAAGAACTCGTGAGATAAGTTAGTATAAAACAATGCAATAACCTTATCATTCTTTACTGTAACAAATCACAAAAAATATTATTCAACATTGCATACTAAATGTCTCTGCATATTTAATACTCCTATCCTCAAATAGAATCATTAAACAAGCAAACATATGCAAAGAAGCCAAAACAGTACAGTCTGTAAAGAATGCAAGATTCATCATACTTCCCTAACTCCAAAAATTATGAAAGAAAATTCCCACAGTAGTAAATTTATCAGAGCTTATTATGCCAAAGGTTTCAATATTTTATCACATTCTGACTTTTCTAAGGAATTTTTGCAACAACGGTAAACTTTCTGTTTTGAAACAGCAACATGTATAGTTGCAAAATAAGCATGCTAAAGGCTATCCTTGACATTTTTATTGAAAATAAAGATGCAAAACATTATTCTAAATAATAGAAAGCAAAAAATAACAAAATAAATTGACGCTACAAGCAAAACACATATCATGTGGTGAATAAAAATATAGCTCCAAGTAAAGTTACCGATGAACGAAGACGAAAGAGGGGATGCCTTCCGGGGCATCCCCAAGCTTAGGCTCTTGGTCATCCTTGAATATTACCTTGGGGTGCCTTGGGAATCACCAAGCTTAGGCTCTTGCCACTCCTTATTCCATAGTCCATCGAATCTTTACCCAAAACTTGAAAACTCCACAACACAAAACTCAACAGAAAACTCGTAAGCTCGGTTAGCGAAAGAAAACAAAACACCACTTCAAGGTACTGTAATGAACTCATTCTTTATTTATATTTGTGTTAATCCTACTGTATTCCTACTTATCTATGGTTTATAAACTATTTTACTAGCCATAGATGCATCAAAATAAGCAAACAACACACGAAAAACAGAATCTGTCAAAAACAGAACAGTCTGTAGTAATCTGTAACTAACGCTAACTTATGGAACTCCAAAACTTCTACCAAAATAGGAAGTCCTGGGCAATTTGATTATTGATCTTCTGCAATTGGAATCAATATTTTATCACGTTCTGGTGATTTTTAACAATTGTTTCCGTGAACAGAAAGTTTCTGGGATTTTCAGCAAGATCAAATAACTATCATCCAAGAAGATCCTATAGGTCTTACTTGGCACAAACACTAATTAAAACATAAAACCACATCTAACCAGAGGCTATATCAAATATTTATTACTAAACAGAACCAAAAAGCAAGAAACAAAAATAAAATTGGGTTGCCTCCCAACAAGCGCTAACGTTTAACGCCCCTAGCTAGGCATGATGATTTCAATGATGCTCGCATAAAAGATAAGAATTGAAACATAAAGAGAGCATCATGAAGAATATGACTAGCATATTTAAGTCTAACCCACTTCCTATGCATAGGGATTTTGTGAGCAAATAAGTTATGGGAACAATAATCAACTAGCATAGGAAGGCAAAACAAGCATAACTTCAAAATTTTCAACACATAGAGAGGAAACTTGATATTATTGCAATTCCTACAAGCATATGTTCCTCCCTCATAATAATTTTCAGTAGCATCATGAATGAATTCAACAATATAACCAGCACCTAAAGCATTCTTTTCATGATTTACTTGCATAGAAAATTTACTACTCTCCACATAAGCGAAATTCTTGTCATTCGGAATAGTGGGAGTATCATAAAAGACCCGAATACTAAAAATTGTTTCCACATTAAAAGAGTAATGTTCAGAAAAAGGGTAATCATAATCATGACAAGTTTTATAAATATAATCATCACTACTTTTTATAGCATAAGTTTCATTACAATAATCATCATAAGTAGCAACTTTGTTCTCATCATAATGAACTGAAACCTCTTCCAAGATAGTGGAATCACTAAATAAAGTTGACACTCCTCCAAATCCACTTTCATATTCATCACAATAAGATTCAACATCCTCCAAAATAGTGGGATCACTACTTCCTAAAGTTGACAATCTTCCAAACCCACTTTCATCAATATAATCATCATAGGTAAGAGGCATGCTATCATCATAATAAATTTGCTCATCAAAACTTGGGGGACTAAAAATATCATCTTCATCAAACATAGAATCCCCAAGCTTGTGGCTTTGCATATCATTAGCATCATGGGTATTCAAGGAGTTCATACTAACAGCATTGCAATCATGCTCATCATCCAAAGATTTAGTATCAAACATTTTATATACTTCTTCTTCTAGCACTTGAGCACAATTTTCCTTTCCATCATTCTCATGAAAGATATTAAAAAGATGAAGCGTATGAGGCAAACTCAATTCCATTTTTTTGTAGTTTTATTTTATAAACTAAACTAGTGATAAAACAAGAGACTAAAAGATTCGATTGCAAGATTTAAAGATACACCTTCAAGCACTCACCTCCCCGGCAACGGCGCCAGAAAAGAGCTTGATGTCTACTACACAACCTTCTTCTTGTAGACGATGTTGGGCCTCCAAGTGCAGAGGTTTGTAGGACAGTAGCAAATTTCCCTCAAGTGGATGACCTAAGGTTTATCAATCCGTCGGAGGCGTAGGATGAAGATGGTCTCTCTCAAACAACCCTGCAACCAAATAACAAAGAGTCTCTTGTGTCCCCAACACACCCAATACAATGGTAAATTGTATAGGTGCACTAGTTCGGCGAAGAGATGGTGATACAAGTGCAATATGGATAGTAGATATGAGTATTTGTAATCTGAAAATATAAAAACAGCAAGGTAACTAATGATAAAAGTGAGCGTAAATGGTATTGCAATGCTAGGAAACAAGGCCTAAGGTTCATACTTTCACTAGTGCAAGTTCTCTCAACAATAATAACATACTTGGATCATATAACTATCCCTCAACATGCAACAAAGAGTCACTCCAAAGCCACTAATAGCAGAGAACAAACGAAGATATTATGGTAGGGTACGAAACCACCTCAAAGTTATCCTTTCTACTCGATCTATTCAAGAGTCCGTAGTAAAATAACACGAAGCTATTCTTTCCGTTCAATCTATCATAGAGTTCATACTAGAATAACACCTTAAGACACAAATCAACCAAAACCCTAATGTCACCTAGATACTCCATTGTCACCTCAAGTATCCGTGGGCATGATTATACGATATGCATCACACAATCTCAGATTCATCTATTCAACCAACACAAAGTACTTCAAAGAGTGCCCCAAAGTTTCTACCAGAGAGTCAAGACGAAAATGTGTGCCAACCCCTATGCATAGGTTCATGGGCGGAACCCGCAAGTTGATCACCAAAACATACATCAAGTGGATCACGTGATATCCCATTGTCACCATAGATAAGCACGGCAAGACATACATCAAGTGTTCTCAAATCCTTAAAGACTCAATCCGATAAGATAACTTCAAAGGGAAAACTCAATCCATTACAAGAGAGTAGAGGGGGGGGAGAAACATCATAAGATCCAACTATAATAGCAAATCTCGCGATACATCAAGATCGTACGACCTCAAGAACACGAGAGAGAGAGAGAGATCAAACACATAGCTACTGGTACATACCCTCAGCCCCGAGGGTGAACTACTCCTTCCTCGTCATGGAGAGCGCTGGGATGATGAAGATGGCGACTGGTGAGGGATCCCCCCTCCGGCAGGGTGCCGGAACGGGCTCCCGAGAGGTTTTTGGTGGCTACAAAGGCTTGCGGCGGCAGAACTCCCGATCTATTGTTTGTTTCGATGTTTTTAGGGTATATGGGAATATATAGGCGAAAGAAGTCGGTCGGGGGAGCCTCGAGGGGCCCAGGAGACAGGGGGCACACCCAGTAGGGGGGCGCGCCCTCCACCCTCCTGGCTTCCATGTTGCTTCCTTTACGTGTACTCCAAGTTCCCTGGATTGCTTCCGTTCCAAAAATAACGCTCCCGAAGGTTTCATTCCGTTTGGACTTCGTTTGATATTCCTTTTCTTCGAAATACTGAAATAGGCAAGAAAACAGCAATATGGGCTAGGCCTCCGGTTAGTAGGTTAGTCCCAAAAATAATATAAAAGTGTATAATAAAGCCCGTAAACATCCAAAACAGATAATAATATAGCATGAATGCTTCATAAATTATAGATACATTGGAGACGTATCACCGGTCTTCTTCTTCCCTCCCGGGGCTTCATCGGTAGGAGCAAGTGCCTTGGCGGCAGCTGCTGCGACTGCTTCCCAGTAGAGTAGGTCGGTGCAGATCAGCGCGTCTTTCTTGTCGGAGGGGATGGTGATGATGTTCATCGGCCCGGGCATCTTTAGCGTGTTGTAGGTGTAGTGAGAAGCCGCCATGAACTTGGCGAGTGCCGGGCGAGCGAGGATCCCGTGGTAGGGCAAGGGGATCTCGGCTACATCAAAGACAATCCTCCCTATCCTGTAGTTCAGCTCACTTCCAAACGTCATAGGCAACATGACCTTTCCCTTCGGCTGGCTCCTTCCCGGGTTGACCCCTTGAAACGTGCCCATTTCCTCGAGGTCTCCATCAGAAATTTGCAGCCTTTTGATCACAACAGGTGAAATCAAGTTCAGACCGGCCCCGCCGTCAACCAACATCTTGTTCACCTTGAGGTTGCGTATCGTTGGTGAGACCAACAATGGCAAACACCCGACCGCAGTTGTGCGGTCAGGGTGATCCTCGGCGTCAAAGATGAGGGGCGTGCTGGACCATTTCAGAGGCTTCTGGGCGTCGACCGAGGGCTCTACCGCTGTAATCTCACGCGCCCACTGTTTGAGCTGGCGGTGAGAAGTATGCAGCGAGGCGCCACCGTCGACGCACATGGCCTCTGTAGCCTTCTGGAACTCTTGCTCACCGGACTCGTTGTCCTCGTCATGATCATCATCTTCTTGCTTCTTGTCACGGCCCCGGGCGGGCCTCTCCTGCTGATTATCCTTGCCGCGGCAACCTCCTTGGCCGCCACGCTTCTTGTCGGATCCTTCGGCACCCTCCTGACCCTTCTCTTTATCCTGCCGCTCGTATTCGGCTTTCTGCTTATCAGCGAGCAGCTCCACTTGGCGGCAGTTCTGGAGGTCATGGCCCTTGGTGCGGTGGATCTTGCAATACTTCTTGTCGGAGCCCCCTGGCTTGTCGGCAGCCGCCAAGGCCCGGCAAGCGGCTCACCCGGCAACCTCCTTGCCGGGGTCGCTCGCCTTGACCTTCTTGGTGGCGCCGGTGTCGTCGGACCCCTCGACAGCAAGCACAGCCTTGCCCTTGCGCTTCCTGTTATGGCGCCGGCCCTTCTTCGCTGGAATGGCGGTGTCATCCGTGGAGTCGGTTTCCGCACCGGCGTGCTCGCCGGGGTACTTCCTTCCCTCTTCAGCTCGAGCGCACCGATCGGCCAGAACATAAAGCTCGGCCACATCCTTGACCTTGTTCATCGCCAGCTCCTCACGCATCTTGCGGTTGCGCATGTTCTGGTGGAACACGCTGATCACGGCGACGGGATGAACATCGGGGATGTTGTACTGCACTCGGCTGAACCTCTGGATGTACTTGCGCAGGGTTTCCCCATCCTTCTGGGGAATGATATGCAAATTACTCGCCTGGCCGTGAGCTTGGTGGCCTCCAGTGAAGGCACCAACGAACTCATGACATAGGTCCGACCAAGAAGAAATGGAATCCACCGACAAGGGCATCAACCAAGACAAACGTTAGGCTTCAGCGCCAATGGGAAGTAATTCGCGAGCACCTTATCGTCGTGGGCCCCAGCAGCCTGCATCTCGATGGTGTAGATGCCGAGGAATTCCGACGGATGGGTCTTGCCGTTGTACTTCTCGCCGACGTCAGGCTTGAACGTGCGGTGGGACAGCCACTAGAACTGCCGCAGCTCACGGGTAAAGGCCGGACAGCCCACCTCGTAAGGCAGGCCGCCGGAGCCTCCCGGAGCCGGGGGGTCCGCAGCGGGCCCTGCCCGCTTGTCCGACCGGTGGCGTGCATCGCGCCGGCGCTCGATGGTGGTTCGAGCGTCTTCGTGAGCTCGCTCTCGAAGAACTTGGCGCTGGTCGCGGTGGGTCCTCGGGTCGGACGACGCTATGGAGATGTCATCACAAGCGTCATCACGACGGGCTGACGCCCGTGGTGGTTGGCGTGGAGGAGGAGAGTGCACCGTGGCCGTAGCACCCCCGGTCTTTCCTCCACTGGCATGTGGTGGCTCAATGGAGTGCCGACCTGAGGGTCCCGTTGGTCGCGGATCGTCTTTGTTGGCGATGGCGATGAGGCTCCGGATGGTGGCTCTCCACTCATCAAGCTTCTCCGCAGCAGGAGGGAAGTCGAGGAGCAGCTGCGCGCGGGCTAGGGCTTCTGCTAGCGTGGGTGGTGGCGAGAGCTGCGTGGACCGCGATGCGGTTCGACTTCTAACCGCGTTAGAAGGAGCCCCATCACGGCCCTACGGCCGTCTGCCACTTTCGCCAGTACCTCGGCGTGCATGCTGGCCTTCCTCATCATGTGAAGGGCGCATGGGACTCTTCCCAGGGCGGCGCCCAGGGTCACCAGCGGAGCGGCGCTGCTCATCGCGCACGACCTGAGAAGAGCGCGCCGCGGGCGCCGGTGTTGGCGTCTCGGAGGTCGCCGCGCCACCGTCGGGCGGCACTATGATATCCCTGGAGGGCCCCGCGCCGCCTGCGGGGGCCCCAGCTCTGTCTCTGGAGCTCGCGACGCGTGGCTCGTTGCCTGGCGTACGAGCGACGCCGCCCACCAGGCCTGGACTGCCAGGGTGATGTGGATGTTCGCGGACCGCGCCATGGGTTCTCTCCGCGACTGGCCCGCTACTAGCCCGCACCGGTGCAGGCAGTCCGGTCCCAGATGAACCGATCGTCGTAGTCACCTTCTTCTTGGGAGCCATGGCGATGAGGAACTGTGCTACTGGCTGCAGAACCAGATGCTCACTATTGCGCCCCCTACCTGGCGCGCCAAAGATGTCGGTGGGGAACGACACCTATGGGATCATAGGAATCCCTACTACGGTTGCGGGGCGCTGGAAGTGGTGAGGAGAGCAGGATCAGCAGTCAGTGTAAATACACGGATCGTTTACCCAGGTTCGGGCCGCAGAGATGCGTAATACCCTAGTCCTGCTTGGATGTGTATATCTGTGTTCTTGAGGAGCTCGAACTAGCTACACGGAGCGTAACTTGTTCAAGAGTCCGAATCCTTCTCCTGGATGCCCTGGGTCTTATTTTATAGGCAAAGGATCGCCACAGTGGCACCAGGAGGTGGCATCGGGGTACTGTGGCTAAGCTTATCGCTAGTCATTACGGGACAAAACGCATTAAATGCGCCCCTGACGTGTCCCCTCCACTTTACCGCCGCTTCGCCTCGTCTTGACACGCGCCTGGGCCAACGAGGCGGCGGTGCCATGTAAGCATGCAAGCAGCTGAGGTGGCGCGGTGGTGGAGCCTTCAGGAAGTATGCATGCCACCACGTAGGCACGTGCTGAGTTGGCGGAGGAGCCCTGCGTCGACACGCAGGTGCCTGCCCAGCTGGTGGGCTGGCAGCTGCATGGGATTGGTGGCGAATAGCTTGGCGGGTGCGAGCCTAGCTATGGCCTCGCGGACGCCCTCGGCAAGGGCCTTGCCGGGGCCCCGGCAAGGGTCTTGCCGTGGCGTTGCGATTGTCCCCGGTAAGGACCTTGCCGGGGGCCTTGTGGGTTTTCTCGGCAAGGATCTTGCCGAGGCTCGTCGTCTTCTACTCTTCTGATTTATAGTGTTGTCCTTGTCTTCACAAAGATCTGCATGCCACCATGGAGGTGCCTCCCGAGCCCTGGCCCAACATGGATGATGATGTTGGAGACCGTGGGCTCAAGGGTGGCTCGCCCCACTGGGCGTTGCACGTGCCGCCCCGGCAAGGGTCCTGCCGGGGCTGCTGAGGCTGCCCCCGGCAAGGGTCTTGCCGGGGAAACCTGCTTCGTCCATCCGCTCTCTGTGGCCTCGATCTTGGCGTTGCCTCGCTTGTCTTGTTTCTGTGGTTCTACCTTGGTTCACCTCACCTGCCTTGCCAAGTGCGGCCGTGGCGTGTGGCTTTGACTGCCCGTGCACAAGTAAAGGGGTGAAAAGGAGAGCCCCTACTTTTGTACACCGACAGAAGGAGAAGACAACTCCTATTTACCCCCTAAGGTCTTCGCTCTAACTTGACATGCTGATGTTGGTTATATCATGCATATGGTGCCTTGCATTGCTTACTTTATACATCAAATATGTCATCTGCTTAGTTTAGACATCCTTTGTGCGAATGCCATCTGTTTAGTTTATTCATCGTTTATGTGAATTATGCAACGCCATCTTGTTTAGCCAGGCATCATATATGTGAGTTTTGCAATGCCATCCTGCTTAGCCAGTCATCTTATATGTAAATTATATCAGGCCATTCTTTTTTTGTTACATATTACATTTGTCAACAATGTTAGTACATTCAACTGCTCTTCGTGTGCATCAGGAATTTGACACGGTGATGGCAAATTCTTGAGTGAAAACAAGGTCTTCAGAGCAGACTATGCTATCTGACTAAGCGCATATCTCACTGGTTACGGATAGCTCCTCAGAGGAGGATTCAGAGACAGATGACCAGTCCTATTCCCCCCCGAGGTGTATGTTCTAACTTGGCAGGGTTATGTTGCTCATATCGTGCGTATGGTGTCTCGCATTGCTATGCCATTTGATTAGTTTAGACATGCTTTGTCTGAATGCCACCTGTTCAGTGTCTAATTACCATATATGTGAATTATGCATTGCCATCTTGTTGCAAGACATTATATATTTGAATTATACAATGCTATCTTGTTGCAAAGGCATTATATATGTGAATTATGCAATGCCATGGTGTTTAGCCAATCATCATGTATATGAATTATATCATGCTATCATTTTTTTGTATTACGTGTTCCATTTGTCGACAACGTTTGTATATTCAACTACTCTTCCCGTGCATCAGCCATTTGAAGCGGTGATGGAAGTATCTGGAGTGAAAACAAGGTATTCAGAGCAGACAATGCTACCTGCTGAAGCAGACATCTTGCTGGTTACAGAGAGCTCCTCAGAGGAGGATTCAGAGACTGATGACCAGTCCTATTTCCCCCCTGAGGTCTATGCTCAAACTTGGCAGGGTTATATTACCATGTCATGTATGTTGTCTTGCATTGCTTAGTTTTTACATCATATATGGATTGCCATCTGCTTACTTGCTTACTATATAAATCATATATTTGAATTATATCATGCCATCATGTTTACATAGTACATACACATCATCTATCTGAATTATGGCATGGCAACCCATTTAATAAAGACATCATATAGTTATATCATCTCATCCTGTTTAGTGTTTACAGTCATCATATTTTGAATTATGGCATTCTATCCGTGAATATATGTGAATTATGGCATGCCAACCTATTTAATAAACACATTATATAGTTATATCATGTCATCCTGTTTACATAGTCATCATATTTTGAACTATGTCTTTCCATGTTTTTTAGTTAGCCATCATAATGTGAAATTGTGTCATGCTATCCTGTTTAGTTAGCCATCATATATGTGAAATTGTGTCATGCTATCATGTTTGGTTAGACAACATAAATATGAATTATTTCATGCCCTCTTTTATTCCCCACTATCCATTGCACCTGTCTATCATACAATGCCTATACTTTCAATTACTTTTCTTGTTTATCAGCCATTTGAATTGGAGAGGGTGATGGCAGTATCTAAGGGAGTAACAACACGGTCTTCAGAAAAGATAGTGCTACCAGTTGATGCAGATAGAACCACGGTTGTACTTGCCCAAGGACCAGATCCACTACACATAACCCAGAATCTTGCAGATTGTACCCTACCCAGTTGGACAGAGAACCAACTACACCCCTTCTAACCCCAACCCCGGCAGATAGTAACCCAGTTCCAGTTGACACAGCACCGTCTCCACCACAGAGCACCCAAACACGAGCAGTTAGTAAGGGAACTGCAGTGCCCAAAGCACGAGGACCACCACTCCGAATCCCAACTCAACGCTTAAAGGAGAAGAAGATTTGTTCTCAGGTCAGGTTCTGTAGCTATGGTTCATACTCCTTTGCTCTTGCATTACTGTATTTACTCATACCAACTATTTTCAAATTTGAAGGATGGAATTGAAACTCCAATGGCGCAACAGGTATGTTTTAAACCTGTTTCTTTAACTGGTTTGCTGTTGTAACCTGCTCTATGTTGATTTCAGTTTCAATTGAATAAACAGTTATGTTCTCATGTCATGCACATTAAAAGTGTTGTTATTGCTCTATAGTTTCCCACACTTATATTCTGTCTATTCTGCTTTGTCTTGAACAAATATTATTTGAACTGTGTCTCTATCTTGATTTGGCAACAAAAACTAGAATGATATAGACCATAAAGTGACCATGGTACATAGATATATGTTTGTTTCATGTTGTTATCCTGTCCACTTTACTACTGAACTCATTTACCAAAATGAGTTTCATATACAACATGGTAAACCTGTGATGTGTCTGCTTGTTTCTCTTTTAGAATGCGGACAAAATATTGGAGAACACTACCACATTATGCAATGGTAAAGGAACTAATGCAGATAAGGTTCAAGATAGTGAGACATCCCTGTTGGTCTCCAAGAAAGCTGATAAAGACTATCTTGACGACAGTGAGAGAACCCAAAAGTCCTGTCTTGATGTAGTGTTCGAGTTACTGGCCACTACTGCAGGCACAAGCTCTTCGAACTCGCTGCCTGAATCAGTTCGTCTTCTTGAGTCTCAACTTCAAGTTGAAAGACATCGATCAGATGTGCTGCGACAGGAAGCTGAAGGACTGAGGAAGTCCCTGCAGAATTCAGATGCATATTTCCTGGTGCAACAACAAGCGCTGGAGGATTTAAGCGCCAAACAAGAGAAAGTTAATAAGCTTGCTAAGCATCTTGCCAGCATTATGGGTACCCAGGATATTGTTTCTTGAGATCTTCTGAAGTGGTTTCAGTTCTGGATTTGTTTTGCTGCGGCGTTTATTTGCGCTGGTCGCCAACTTTGACAACCAGTGTATATGATATGCTGCTTTGTTCCCTATATTTGCACTGGTGGTGAACTTTGATGCCCAGTGGATGTAATATGTGTAATAGCCGTGATAGCCTAGCGTTAGTTGCTTGCATTTATTTCCTTGTTGTCTTGTTTATTTGTTTGCTTGTAGTCATTGCAGTTCTTTTTCCGCGGTTTGCTAGTGGCTGCAATAACCTATTTTTTAAAACTAGGCCACAATAACCATGGGCTAATATTTACTGTAGTGACACTGGGCCTCCTACGGGCCGTAGAAACAATGGGCCTTCTACGGGCCGTAGAAACAATGGGCCTTCTATGGGCCGTAGAAACAATGGGCCTTCTACGGGCCGTATCATCAATGGGCCTTATACAGGCTGTATGGTCGATTGGCCAAACATATGGGCCAAACAGATCGCATTATGGCCGTAAACGGGCTAGAGTTGGAATCGTCCATTCATGGGCCGACCATAACGGGCCATCGTTAATAGGCCGTATTTGATGACGCTATGAAAACGGCCCAACGTATTAACGGACCACAAACGGGCCGACTGTAACCACGGGCTGAATTTGGCCCACAAGCAGAAAATGACAGTAATGGGCCGTAAGTAAACGAATGCTGGAAATGAGCCCAAGAATGAATGGGCTCTGAGAAGGCCGAAAGATAACATGGGCTCGAAACGGCCCAACGGAATAACGGGTCGTTAATGGGTATAAAGTGATACACTGTTCATTACGGGCCAGTTTCAGCACGGGCCGTTAATGGGTGTAAAGTGATACACTGTTCATTACGGGCCAGTTTCACCACGGGCAGTTAATGGGCCAAGAGTTACAAAGGGCCTCATATGGGCCGAAAGACGTCATGGGCCATACATGGGCCAGAAGTGAAAACGGGCTGGAATCATATTGGATGGCCCAGACGACGCTACTGGGCCTAATTCGGATAGGGCGTAACGGGCCTTGGGTTAGCGGGCTGTAAATGGGCTATATGCGAACAGGCCGTTAACAGGCTTTCCATGGGCCGGCCCGCCACCTTTTGACCAAGTCAAACGGGCCGGCCTTTTCACAGGAATGGGCCTCTGTTGGGCCGTGCCACATGTCGACGTATCATATGCGCCTTCTGTCCAATGAGTGGATGACATCTGTCCCAACGATGAGCCGACAGGTGTTTCCTCCAGCCAATGATGATTTTACACGTGGAAAATCCCCATTGGTCGGGGCTGTTAACGGGTTATCGGATCCAAAACCCGACCCAATAGCTTAACGGCATTCCGTTACGGTGGATGCCACGTGTCGGTCACCCTTGACGAAAGCACTTCTGTGACGCGCGATTTATCGTCATGGAAGTGGACACTCCCGTGATGATAGTTTTGGTAATGTCATGGAACACTTCTACGACAGCACAGGTATGACTATCTTGATTCTGTCATAAAATCGTCATGGATGTACATGCATGACAGAAAACGTGACCTACTGTGACAAACATGTATCATCACGAAAGTGTATTTTTTTGTAGTGTCAATCTGCATAATATAATGAGGATAATTATATATACATGCAATGAAAGAGCTGAGCTATATATAGAGACTTAATGACAGAAGTAGTACTTATAGACAGTGGCAAGTGGCCGTTAATTTATCGAGGGCCTTTAGATTGAAAAACTAAAAGAACTCCTCCAATGGAACACACAACCCCTCAATTCCAACGAGGTCGTGCTGATCTTCTTTAACTTTCAGCGTCAAAGTATCGATTTTCTTCCCAGCTGATTGCTTTCTGCAGGTTTCCATGTACCAATCATGGAATCTTCGCATCATCATTGTTAGAGGAGTTCCATCTTTGACGAGAGGCTTCGCGTACTCGTATTTGAATTCATCCACATCCATTATATCAAAATGTGCATCATCGTCGTGCATGTAATCTGCAGGATTGGTACCGGGCAAGATCCCCGGATGATTAGCGACGATATCGCTAGACACCTTGAGCGGGGGGGCACGATTGGTTCGCTTGTTCGCCGAGCTGGGGATTTTTTCCCAGTTCTTCGTTCTTGTAACCTTTTGTCACTGCAAGTACTTCCCGACCGCTTCGCTTCCTTATATGTCTTTTCAGTAATGCGCTCATAGTTGGTTTGCGGCGGAGACGTTGGTGGTCGTTGCAGGGCATCCAAAGTGCACTTCGTTTTCACCGGATCTATCTTCTCCTCCGGAGGTGGATGTCTCTTAGCTCTTTGCGTTTCGAAGTAGTGCTTCACTTGGGCTTGACAGATCTCCTCGTTTTCCTGTTCGGTCATCTCGTATGGTAACTTCTCTGGAGTCTTGAGAGATGGACTGAATATGTATAGCCTCCCGCCTTTGGCTGTACTGCTAGACGCGGAGCAGGCCGAGCAGCTGCGGCTGTCGTCTTTTGTTGCTTACGAGGCGGAGGAGAAGGACTACGACGCGCCGGAGCAGCCAGAGCGGCGGCGGGTCTCTTCCGCCCTTGCTGACGAGGTGGAGAAGGAGGAGGCTGGCTGGTCGGGCGCGCTGGCGCAGGCAGAGAAGGAGGCGGAGTGCCGCCATGCACCGGAGAAGGAGGCGGAGTTCCTTGATCACTCGCCGGAGGAGCAGGAGGAGGAGGAGGCGGAGTGCCCTGACTCGCCGGAGGAGGAGGAGGAGGCGGAGGCGTCCAGTTCGGAAGGTTGATGAGCTCCTTCCGCCATAGGCATGCATGGAGTCTTCGGAGCAGAACCCAGCCGAGTCTCCCGTTCACCGGTAGGATGGTCAAGCACGAGCTCCTCAAATCCCTCCGTTATTTCGTCCACCGTCACCCTAGCATATCCTTCTGGAATTGGACGGCAATGAAAAGTTGCGCCGGGTTCAGGAGGTCAAACAGAGCCGACAGCTGCCTTGACTTTGTAGTTCTGCCATTGCGTCATAAGGTGGCATTGTTGAGACTCCGTGATAGCATCCACGGGGTAGCTAGCAGGAGCCGTGAAGACAGGCTCCAGCTGAAGCAGCTCGGTGGAAGCCATGCTGCTTCTCCGCTGAGATGGCGGGGTAGCTTCGGCAGGTCGCTTGCTTCGAATGCATCTCGTTCCTCTAGCTTCCATACCATTGCGTGCAGCTCCTACAGTTCGCTCTGCTCCACTTTCCTCCTCCTCTCTTGGCATTTGTAACCGCATGCGTCCGGAAACCCAGCCTTCCACGGAACGGAGCCTGGCGTGCCTCATGTCCATCCAGAGTGCTCAGGATTCCCGAGGGCCATTGTGAGCTCGTCCTTCTCTCTGTCTGGAACGAATGTCCCTTCCTGCGCTGCGTTAATATAGTGCTGAAGCTTCGTGAGGGGTATTCGCAGTTGTTCCCTCGTCCAAATGCACTTCCCTGTTACAGGGTCCAAGGTTCCACCAACCCCGAAGAACCAAGTCCGGCAATGGTCTGGCCAGTTCAATGTCTCTGGTTCGACCCCTTTATCAAGCAGGTCGTTCTCAGCCTTGGCCCACAATGGTCGGGCTTTGAGGTAGCCACCTGACCCCGTGCGATGGTGATGCTCCTTCTTCACAGCATTTATCTTGTTTGTCGCTGACATATTCTTACTCCTCTCCGATGTCTTGTTGGCCACAAATGCGTCCCATTGATCTCTGAGCTTCTCAAATCGGCTGACGAATTCTGGTGTCTTTTTTTGTCGACAAACTTTGCTTTCAGCTCATTCTTCCACCTCCTGAATAGATCTGCCATCTTCTTGAATGCAAAGGACTTGATCATTGGCTCCATAACTGGATTCTCCGAATCCTCCTCTTCCGGTAGGGTGAAATTTACCTTCAGCGCTTTCCAAAGATCCTCTTTCTGTCTATCTTCGACAAAAGAAACTTGAAGCTCTTCATCCTTAGGCTGATTCCATAGCTCGATGCTGATCGGGATCATGTCCTAACAAGAACCCCACACTGAGCAGTAAATGTGTCCTTGGTCCGGAGGGGTTCAATCGGTTGGCCATCGCGCACGATTAGTGTGATCGTGAACCTTTCATCCGAGCGCAACTTTTTCTTCGGGCCTCGTCTCTTTACCGAAGTTGTGCTCGATCCGGAGGGCTAGAAATAAGAAGAAAGACGAGAGTTAACATGTGTAGATACCAAAACAATGAATGCATCAATTAGCTAGTCAGCACAGGCTTAATTAATATATATACGTGGCCGGACTATGTTCGGTCACCGGAGCCGTCATCACGGTCTCCTTCTTGCACCGGCATTCGGTCACCGGAGCCATCATAATCATGTCCTTCCTCCTCCGTTGTTCGATAACCGTAGCCTGCTTCTTCACCCTCTCCTTCCAGACCATCGGTTTCGTTGAGATACGACATGACATCAGCTCCGGCTGCGATTATGTCCCCCAACACCCGTTCTACTTCCTCGTCTCAGCCGTGCTCCATAGTTTCTGCAAATATTACAACATGGCAATTATTATACAAACATGACAGATGGATATATTAGTGGCAAACGTAGACCTAGCTATAGCTATTCACAACAAGGAATTATATTAATTAATGGCCTCGACACTTCTCTAGGGTTTGGGGTGGCCTGGGCAACACTTAAAGGGTTCGGGGTGGCCTCGACGACAACGCTCTTTTAACTTGGTAAAGGAGGGGGTATATCGACAATGAAGACATACATACATGGAAAAAATGTTATCGAGGAGGGGGTATATCGACCCCCCCTCATGTCGAAGTTATCGGGGAGGGGGTATCGACCCTCCCCTCATGTTAAATATATGTTGAATTCCCGAGAGAGTTAGGAACCGGAGGGGGACTCCTCCCCCCTCATGTCTGATGAGTTTTTACTCCCTATCTCCCATGAAACATTCATCGAACAAACTTAATACGAGTTTTAACAGAAAACATTCATCGAACAAAATTATAACAGAAAAAATTGACCAAGTTTTCATATATCATCATCATCTACTACAAAAAAATTGACACATTCTTTGCATATGAACATACAAACATTTGCAAATTCGACAATAATATCACCAAAAAAATTCTATGAACATTAAAAATTCTAACTTTTCCATATTCCTAGAACCCTCGAACCCTCGACCCTCGAACCCTCGACCATAGAACCCTCGAACCCTCGACCCTAGTGTCGGTGTCAAAACCGGCGGATATTGGGTAGGGGGTCCCGAACTGTGCGTCTAAGGCTAATGGTAACAGGAGGCGGGGGACACAATGTTTACCCAGGTTCGGGCCCTCTCGATGGAGGTAATACCCTACTTCCTGCTTGATTGATCTTGATAATATGAGTATTACAAGAGTTGATCTACCACGAGATCGTAGAGGCTAAACCCTAGAAGCTAGCCTATGGTATGATTGTTGATGATGTTGTTGTTGGTCCTACGGACTAAACCTCCGGTTTATATAGACACCGGAGGGGCTAGAGTTACACAGAGTCGGTTACAGAGAAGGATATCTACATATCCGAATCGCCAAGCTTGCCTTCCACGCAAAGGAGAGTCCCATCCGGACACGGGACAAAGTCTTCAATCTTGTATCTTCATAGTCCAACAGTCCGGCCAAAGTATATAGTCCGGCTGTCCGGAAACCCCCTTATCCAGGACTCCCTCAGTAGCCCCTGAACCAGGCTTCAATGACGATGAGTCCGGCGCGCAGATTGTCTTCGGCATTGCAAGGCGGGTTCCTTCTCCGAATACTCTATAGAAGATTGTGAACACGAGGATCGTGTCCGGCTCTGCAAAACAAATTCCACACACCACCGTAGAGAGAATATATTTCACAAATCTAATCTGCTGACTTTTTTTCATTGCGTGACATCACGCCGCGGCCCGGTCATTATACGAACCGTTTTCTCCCAGCCTGCTACTACACGTATTGCGAGGCAGTTTTATCGGCACGTCTTGTCGAAGCAGAGATCGTGTCCCCCTTATCGCGGGATTCTCATCAATACGGGCATGGGTAACCCAATCGTGTTACTGATATAACTCCACGGTTTTAGGCAAGTTCCAAACGGTCATGCGGAGGACGCTTGATATTCACCCCCTTTATAAAGAGGCCCAGACCTGTCCTTTTCTTTCCACACCCAATCCTCCCCTTCCCCTACCTCGAGTTCCAACACCCAAAGCTTATGCTAAGCGATTCGGACCTTCAATCATGTCCGGATCCAACCTTCAAGGCCGGTGGATGGCCTCTTCTGTGACAAAAGAGGATATCAAAAAGCTTAGGGAGGCTAGGTATCTGACCGCCGAAATCTCCCACCGGCTACCCGCTCAAGGGCAGGTTATTCCCACTCCCGAACCCGGCGAGAGTGTCGTATTTGTTTCCCACTTCCTTCGAGGGCTTGGCTTTAGTCTTGATCCCTTCGCAAGAGGGCTCATGTTTTACTACGGACTAGATTTCCATGATCTAGCTCCGGATTCCATCCTTCACATCTCGTCGTTTATCGTCGTGTGTGAGGCCTTCCTCCGCATTACCCCGCACTTCGGCTTATGGCTCAAGACCTTTAATGTGAAGCCGAAGATGATCGAGGGGCGACACGCAGAGTGCGGGGGCACTATAATAAGCAAAGGTGCCGATGCCCCATGGCCGAAGGGTTCCTTCCCGGAGGTGTCCGAATTATGGAAGCGGGAGTGGTTTTACATCACTGCCCCAGGGCACAAAGTGGGTGGCCGCCCCAGCCTTTCGCCCGGGCCTTCCGCCTCAACTGGCGTCATGGGTCAACAAAGGGCTGGACTGGGGGCCAATCAATGACGTGCTGACATTGCAAAGCCGCATCCGAGATCTCCTCAGGAGGGACGTCAGTCTTGTCCAGGTAATGCAAGTAATGCTTGTTCGACGAGTCCCGCCGTGCAAGCGTCGCCCTCTCCGTATGTGGGAGTTCAACCCGGAAGGACCGCGAACTATTCAACACTTCTTCGGCGTGACGCTCGAAGGGATGTATCAATTATTCTTCGGACCACGAATAAAGTGTCCGGACACCACCGAGGATGCGGGTCTGAAGTGCAAATGTCCAGATACCCAAGTAAGTGATTCTGCAACCGAACACACCGTTATTATGTCTATTATGACATCTATTCTGACAAACCACCCTCGACCAGGAATGGATAAGGAAGGCGGAGAGGATCAGGTGTTCGGCCCCTCTTCCTGAAGGCTTGCCGAATCCTGTTCTAGCCAGGATGCTGGAGCGCGCACCTTACCAAGTGCCATCAGGAGAAGATGAAGGGAGGCGCAGAGAAGCCGAGAGCGGGCTCCGTGCATCACGCATCCAAACCGGGGGAATTAGTACCCCCGTAAAGGAGGGTGATCGGAGAGGTGAATCAAAAATCGCCTCTCCCCATGGGAAGAAAAGGAGCGCCCCTGAAGATTTGGAAACGGAGGCTTCCAAACGAGGGAAGAAACCTTCGCCGGGGGCCCCGGCCCGGAGGGCATCCTTGCTGCACAGCGCCCGCAAGGGGGCCAGCCATCAACCGAGCCATAAGTGAACAAAGGCACTTTGATAAATATATCTTTTTCTTCTCTGAGAATAACGACCATGACACTTGTTTTGTAGTCCGGCTCCTAGCCCTTCTCAGCAAAGTTCGTCTTCGGGGGATCTTCTTCTGGAGATGATGGAGAGCGAGACGCCTTCTCCTACTTCCCCGCATCGTGAAACGGACAACCTTGAGGTGTCGTCGCGGAGGATTTCACCTAATCCGCAAAGGCCAGAAGGTAATTCTACGGCCGCCCGAAGTCCGGAGTATCCGGCTCCCAAGGAGAGCAATAGAAAGAGCCCGGATTTGTCTGGTGCCCAACCGGACGCACTGATGGGTGTTTTGGAGCAAGCGGCTATCTCAGAAGCACATCGTACCTTAATGGGTACGGTGATTGAGAGGATTTCATCCGCCAAGAGCGGGTTGAATGAAGCTTTTACAAGCCTACTGAGAGGCTTTGAGGTACGCAAAGTAATATATATTTTTGACTGTACCGCACACGATAGGTGTGCTCTGTATAGATAGTAGTCCCTGAGACTCTGGTTGCCGACCAGCGGCGAACAGAGGATCATAGTCCCAGGTAATGACCGCACTGCTATCATGTGCAGGCGGCTGAGGGTCCGGCGGCTGACCGGACTGCTAATCTTGCCGAACTAAAGCGGCAGCTTGACGTGGCGGACGCCGACATCGTGCTTGTGAACAAGCGGCTTGACGAGGCACAGGGTATGTATTTTTGGATGGTCAATGAATATTAAGAGGAGCATTATGCTAGTATCTATAATATGATTTGATTGCATATGGAGCTGCCGCCGTGGAGATCCTGCGGGCGGAGCTTGCCCGAGCCAAGGAGCAAGCCAGAAGAAGTGATGCGGCTGCCCTGAAGGCAGCCGAAGAGTTAAAGGCCGAACAGGCTGCTCATCGCCAGAGCGAAGAGAGAATAGCCAACATGGCTCTTGAGCTGCAGAATGCCACCAGCTGCTATGAGCTCCTCGAGAGGGAGAACCAAACGAAAGCGGCTGACTTGAAGAAGGCCTTAGAAGCAGCCAAGGAAGCACGCTCTGGATTCAGAGCTGCGCGGGAGGAGCTTCTCCAAGCCGGAGATATCATGGCTGGGAAGCCCTTCCTATTACGGACAACGTTCGGCGATCCAAAGTATGCCCCTTTGGACAAATTATGGAGTTCTGCAGACGCATACCTGGATTTAACAAAGAGTGCTGCTGATGCGACTGAGTATTTCAAAGATCAAGAGGATCGTGAGGCGGAAAAGATATTCTGGTCGCAGTTCAGTGCTCCAAAGCGTCCGCTGCTGTTAAATGAACAAATGGCCGAGTGGGCCGAGCTCCATAGGTTGTCCGGGCTTGCCATGAGGTCTTCCGTGGATCATCTTTGGCCGAAGGAACCAAGTCCGGAGAGTTATTTTGGTTTAGTGCAACGATTTGTTCGCGCTGTGCCACATATCGACGCTATAAAGAGGTCGGCGTGCATAGAGGGTGCGCGGATGGCTCTTGCCCGTGTTAAGACATACTGGACAGATATGGAGGCCACCGCCATTGCAACCAGGGGTCCGCCCGGAGGCCAGGACTTGCCCGAGCACTATTTTGAAGAAGTCCTAGAAGGTGCTCGTGTAATAGAGGCTCAGTGCTCAAAAAGTACCATGTTCTAATGACATGTATCTTGATTGTAAAAACAATGCTATTTTGATTATAAAGGCTATTTTTATACTTTTTCCTGTAAAGTATGAAGTGCCTCCTGTGCTGCCGTTTATGTATGTATGTATATAACCTGAAAGATTACAGTTGTTGGCTTCAGCCCCCACGCATATAATGCGGGGGTGTTTGGTAAAGCGCATAATCACACTTGATCCAACGTCTTGGTCCGTTTGAGGAGGTGATAGCGCGACGAACAAGGCAATCGGACTATATTGCTTTAACACTTTCACTTAGCCATAGGAGTTTGATGGTGGGGCTACTATATAGCCCCTGGTACTTCCGCCGTCATCCAAATACGGTGTGCGTGCGTACATGACCGGGAAACGGTCCTTCGTTAATGCGGAGGAATCCCGAAGATTCCGATAAGTCATCGAGTGGTTGACCAGTCTCTCGCTTTATCATGACAGTCAGTTTTCGGCTTTCTCTACTGAGGTGCTCGACCAGATGAGCCGGGGCACAATCGCAGTAGTTCTCCCAGTGACACCTTAGCCGATAGAACGGAACGTAAGGTATCAAAACACGGGAGCCGGGCAAACCCAACATTGACCAAAGACATGATTCGGAGCTGATGCATATAAGGCCAAACTCGCGAAGCCGAACACTCCCTAAGGTATTCGGACTTTATAACATATTCTGGGCTGAGTAACGCCCTCGATAATGAGCCCTAAATTTCCAGGTACATGCATTAATCTTGGCGTGAGAAAAATGCCTATAACGCCGTTATCCCCCTCAGTTGTGTAAAGTATCCAGAGGGTGCGAATCAACAAGAGACGTTAAAAAAGGTCTACGCAGGGTCTTAATCTAAAAAGAAACCTTTGACCGGGGCCCTGCTGCACGTCTGCGCCTTTGTCTCCGTTGTGCCGTGTCCTGGAAGGGTGTAGCACGATGATTGTCTGCAAAAAAGAGAAAACCCAGGTGAGAGAATCTGGTAATCGTGCAAAAAATTGGTTATTCTTAATGAACCATAAAAATGTAATCTATTAGTTTACTAGTAGGATCTATCCAGATTATGAGCCTTTATACGTGCGGGCAGCCCCTAGCACCACATGTGGGGGCGTGTCCGCCAACCAAGCTCAGGTTTATCTGGGCTGCTACAACTAGTGGTGCGCCGGACACGTCTAGCCGCGTCCGTGGTCTTGACGACCGGTCATTTATTCAAGTTGGGGAGTTGCTCTGGCTGTTAGATCCGCCGCATATTCTTCTGCACGCCGAGAACGCTCTTTATTTCCGCTAATTGAGATGACACCACGTGGACCGGGAATCTTGAGCTTGAGAGAAGCGTAATGCGGAACTGCATTAAAACGGGCAAAAGCCGTTCTTCCGAGTAGTGCATGATAGCCGCTTCGGAATGGAGCGATGTCGAAGATTAGTTCTTCGCTTCGGAAGTTGTCGGGAGAACCGAATACAACCTCTAATGTTAGAGAGCCCATAGAGCGAGCCTCCGCGCCTGGAATTACTCCCTTAAAGGTAGTACTACTTTGGCTAATTCTTGATGGGTCTATCCCAATTTTGCGGACAGAGTCCTGATATATCAGATTAAGACTACTGCCGCCGTCCATAAGGACTCGGGTGAGATGGTATCCGTTGATTAGTGGGTCGAGCACCAAGGCAGCTGCACCTCCATGCCGGATACTAGTCGGATGATCCCTGCAATCGAAAGGGATCGGGCAGGCTGACCATGGGTTAAATTTGGGGGCGACAGGCTCTACAGCATAAATCATGTTCACTGTTTTGACCTCCGGTGGAAATTTCTTATGCCCCCCGGTGTTCGGCTGGCGAGGCTCATCCTCATCTTCACTTGGTGTCTCCTTCCCCTTGTGTTCGGCGTTTAGTTTGCCGGCTTGCTTGAAGACCCAGCATTCTCTGTTGGTATGATTCGCAGGTCTTTCGGGGGTGCCATGAATCTGACATAATTTGTCTAGAATCCTGTTTAGGCTGGACGGTCCATCTCTACTGCCTTTGAATGGCTTCTTCCGTTGACCGGGTCGAGAGCCCCTGAATCCAGCGTTGACCGCCGTATTATCTGGGCTATCTTCATTATTTCGATGCTTATTTCTATTGCACCGTGGCTTTCCGTTGCCATCCCTGACTTCGGATGTGCCTGGGTCGTTGGTACCACTGCGGGCCAACCAACTGTCCTCGCCCATGCAAAAGCGGGTCATAAGACTTGTGAGGGATGCCATTGTCCTCGGCTTTTCCTGGCCGAGGTGTCTGGCGAGCCATTCGTCCCGGACGCTATGTTTGAAAGCCGCTAAGGCTTCGGCGTCCGGGCAGTCGACGATTTGATTCTTTTTAGTAAGAAATCTATTCCAAAGCTTTCAGGCTGACTCTCCGGGCTGTTGAATTATGTGACTTAGATCGTCTGCATCCGGAGGTCGGACATATGTCCCTTGGAAATTAGCCCTGAAAGCATCCTCAAGTTCCTCCCAACTTCCAATTGAGCTTTCGGGGAGACCTTTCAACCAGTGCCGAGCTGGTCCTTTCAACTTGAGGGGCAGATATTTAATGGCATGGAGATCATCTCCGCGAGCCATGTGGATGTGAAGAATAAAGTCGTCAATCCAGACCCCAGGGTCTGTTGTTCCGTCGTATGCTTCTATGTTTACGGGTTTGAATCCTTCTGGAAATTCATGATCCAGCACCTCGTCGGTGAAGCACAGGGGGTGTGCGGCACCCCTGTATTTGGATGCTTCCGACGGTTGTGGTGTTCGGTTTTGATTCCGAGCTGTTATCCGATCAATATGATCGTTTGGGAGGCCCTGATCCTGTGTTGGACCACGCCTCTTAGATCCATAGATGGACCTGGCCATACCGGCTTTTTTGTCCAGATGCTCACGTAAATCGTGTGCTGACTTGTGTGCGGTATTATTAGCTGCTTTATCTCGGCCACGGGGTGGTTGGTCCGGCCGGTCGGCCGTATTATTTTTCGGCGGTATGGGCTTTATAACCTCATCGTCGAATTCGGGTAGAAGCTTGCGCTTTGGGTAGCTCTTGGTGTGGCGATCACCGCCGTATTTTTCTTCAGTGTCGAGCACTTTGTTCCATCTGCGGTTGAGCGTATCCTGTGCGGCATTAAGCCTTTGCTTCTGCTTCTTCAAGCTCCTTGCGGTGGCAATAAGCACTTCGCGAAGGTCTTCTTGTTCCAATTGCTTTTCCGGGATGATGAAAGCATCGTCGCCCGGACTGTTCTCCTCTCCGGAGATAGGTTTATGAGTTTTATCTTCGCCGTCGCCATGATCGGACAGCGGCCCCGGATTATGCTCGGCGTCCCCTGGCTCATCCTGCTCCATCGCTGGGTCCATGGGGTCGTCCGGGGTATTATTTCCTCTTGCGCTATTATCGCTGTTTTTACTGTGGCGTGATTTGGAGCGGCGCCGCCGCCGCCGCTTTGGTTGCTTATCAAGGGGATTATCCTCCGTTGCATCCTTCCGTTCCTCGCCGTCACTTTCTCTGGGTGTATCCACCATGTATATATCGTATAATGAGGTGGCTATCCAGCACCCTGTGGGCGGTGGTTCCTGTTCTTGTCCGTCATCGTCGTCCATACCGTCGATGTCTTCGGAGTCGAAATCTAGCTTGTCGGTTAAGTCGTCGATAGTGGCTATTAAGTGGGTGGTGGGTGGGAGACGAATTTCCTCGTCGTCCGCTTCCCACTCGAGCCGGACATAGTTCGGCCGCGAGTCTCCTGACAGAGAGAGAGAGATCTCAATGAATTTAGCACGTCGCCCAAGGGAGAGTGCTGAAAGATATCCGCGGAGGTAAACTCCATGACCGGTGCCCAATCAGATTCTGTAGGCACAGATGCACGCGGTTTGGAGCCTATGGCCGGAGACGAGTCCGAGGATCCGATGACACAGGCCTCACCGAAGGTGAAGCCTGTGTTCGGCTCTATCGCCGCTGAGTGTGCGGCCTCCGTGGCGGGGTCCATCCACCCGTCCTCGGATGGCGCGATCTACTCCAGATTTAGAGCTGGGGCAGCCACAGGCATGATCTCACGAACGCAGTCCGATGGCAGATCAAAGTCATGCTCGTCGTGACTGTTCGGCGCGCCTGCCATGGGCTCGAATCCGTCGAAGATCAAGTCTCCGCGGATGTCGGCCGTATAGTTCAAGCTTCCAAACCTGATCTGATGACCAGGGGCGTAGCTATCGATCTGCTCTAGATGGCCAAGCGAGTTGGCCCGCAGTGCGAAGCCGCCGAATACGAAGATCTGTCCGAGGAGGAAAACCTCACCCTGGATTGCATCGTTGAAGATGATTGAAGGAGCCATCAAGCCTTATCGTGACAACACAGTGGAACTCTCATTGAAAGCACCAATGTCGGTGTCAAAACCATCGGATCTCGGGTAGGGGGTCCCGAACTATGCGTCTAAGGCTAATGGTAACAGGAGGCGGGGGACACAATGTTTACCCAGGTTCGGGCCCTCCCGATGGAGGTAATACCCTACTTCCTGCTTGATTGATCTTGATGATATGAGTATTACAAGAGTTGATCTACCACGAGATCGTAGAGGCTAAACCCTAGAAGCTAGCCTATGGTATGATTGTTGATCATGTTGTTGTTGGTCCTATGGACTAAACCCTCCAGTTTATATAGACACCGGAGAGGGCTAGGGTTACACAGAGTCGGTTACAGAGAAGGAGATCTACATAACCGAATCGCCAAGCTTGCCTTCCACGCAAAGGAGAGTCCCATCCGGACAAGGGACGAAGTCTTCAATCTTGTATCTTCATAGTCCAATAGTCCGGCCAAAGTATATAGTCCGGCTGTCCGGATACCCCCTTATCCAGGACTCCCTCACCTAGAACCCTAGAACCCTTGAACCCTTGACCCCTCGAACCCTCGACCCTCGAACCCTCGAACCCTCGACCCCCTCCTCATGTCGAAGTTATCGGGGAGGGGGTATATCGACCCCCCCCTCATGTCGAAGTTATCGGGGAGGTGGTATATCGACAACGACATACCCGATAAAAAATGAGAAGAGGAAGAATAAAAAAAGAGGAGATCGAAGAAGAAAGGAATAGAGAGAGGAGAAGATCGAAGAAAAAAAAAGAAGAAAAAAAAGAGGAGAAGAAGAAAGGAATAGAAGAGAAGAAGAAAAAAATAGAGTTTCTATTTTTTTCTTCTTCACCTCTATTCCTTTCTTCTTCTCCTCTTTTTTATTTTTAT
>NC_057805.1:509646742-509662789 GCF_018294505.1 Triticum aestivum | reverse complement strand
GGCAGGGGCGGCGAGCGGCGACGGCGTCGGGCGAGGGCGCGGGCGACGGCGAGGGCGCGGGCGACGACAGGCGTGGGTGATGGTGACGGCGACGACGGGGGCGGCGGGTGGCGTTGGGGCAGCCTGGCGGCGTCGATGTCGTCGGCGTCGTCGGGGGCAACTGCGAGATGAGAAGTGAAAATTTCCTAAGTGTCATCTTATATAGCAAAGCCTTTAGTCCCGGTTGGTGGCAACAACCGGGACCAATACCCCCCTTTAGTCCCGGTTGGTGCCACCAACCGGGACCAAAGGTCTCTTTTCAGCAGCCCAAAGGGCGGGAAGCAGGGGCCTTTGGTACCGGTTGCTGGCACCAACTGGGACTAAAGGGGGGCATTGGTACCAGTTCGTGGCACCAACTGGGACCAATGCATCCCTTTTTTCCCGGTTGGTACTACCAACCGGGACCAAAGGCCCTGTGCTGTCCGCGTCGTGGCCAAAGTTTAGTCCCACCTCGCTTGTTGAGAGAGCTCGAGAGTGGTTTATAAGCGCTGCTGCGCATAATTTGCATTTGTAAGTATAACATACCATATCATGTCGATCGACCATGGTACTTGTCAAGCGGGTCACGAATGGCACCCCGACAAAGTCAGCACGTGGCGGAATTATGTCCTATAGGTTGCACACCTCCTCCTCGCTCAGCCTCATTCTTTGAGCTATGATGGCTTCATGAAGTGGGTCCTCATCATCTTCATCGAGTGGGTCCTCATTATCTTCATCATCTTCGTCATCTTCATCATCTTCCACCAGGTTGATATAAATGACAGCCAGCTTGGGTCTTTCTGCTCTGAAGGAGAAGCTGATCAACTCACCACCAGTAAGACGCATGCGGACGAGGAAACGGGCCCATCCATCTCCTCCAATCTGCGACATATTGCGTCCTTTCTCGACCTCCATAGTGTACGGCCCCCAGGAGCCTCAAATGTCACAGTGTCTCCTGTCAGCTTGTTGAATTTCAACCTCACATTGCATGGGACGATCTGTGTAAAAAAAGCAAAATGACACAATGCAGTAATGCCAACACTAAAAATAAAATAGTTGTTACATTTCATATAATTTCTTACCGCCGCATGACGAAAAATCGGCTGGAAGTAGATGCCGAAAAGCTTGCCTGTTGCAAAGCTATTGGCGCACCTTGACTTGCACAATCGACATGGTGGTGGTGGTGGTGGTGGCGCCATTTTCCTAAGGCAATATGAGTAAAGGATTAACGATCCACTTCACACGAAAGAAAAACAGTAGCATGTGATTTTTTTTGGTTCTTCTTCAGTTATATTTTCATAGTTTACTACCACTTTCTAGAATAGAACCAACAGCTAGCAGGCAAATGCCAAATCTTCCGCGAGAAGCAATTTGATGGACAATTATAATCCTAAGATCTAGCTAGGTGGTGCCAAATCTTCAGAGCTATCAACTAGCATACTAAATCAACTAAATCAAAATGTTCTATAAATCAACTAAATCAACTTGCCTACTAAATCAACTAAATCAAAATGTTCTATAAATCAACTAAATCAACTAGCCTATTAAATCAACTTGCCTACTAAATCAACTAAATCAAAATTTTCTATAAATCAACTAAATCAACTACCCTACTAGATCAACTTGCCTACTAAATCAACTAAATCAAAATGTTCTAAATCAACTAAATCAACTAGCCTACTAAATCAACTAAATCATATGAACTAAATCAAAATGTTGCATATGAACTAGCCTACTAAATCAAAATGTAGCAGGGAGGAGGGGTTGTGGATGGAGGAGGGAGGAGGGAGAAGGAGGGGCGACTGGAGGAGGGAGGAGAGAGTAGGACGGAGGAGGAAGGGAGGAGCGAGGAGGGGCCGGTCGGCGGCGAGTCAAGGAAGGACGGAGGAGGAGGGCGGTACCGAGTCCAGTGAGGAGGAGGAGGTGACGGCAGCACAGAGGGAGGAGGGGTAGGCGACAGCGGCCGGCGGGGGAGGACCGGCGCAGGGGGGTTGAGGGGGAGATCGAGTGAGTGTGAGTGTGAGTGTGGATCGGATAGAGGAGAGCGTGGGTGGTGGGAGATATCTAGTTTTAGCAGTAGCGCGCTATAGGTAAAGGAGCTACTGCTAAACTACCTAGCAGTAGCGCACTCCGAATTAACGCACTTCTGCTATAACTAGCTTCGCGGCGGGGTCATGGGAATTATAGCAGTAGCGCGACTTAGTGGAGCAGCGCCTTATTTTAAAACGCGCTGCTGGTAAGATCCGGTGTATAGGCTTTTCCCTAGTAGTGTGGCGGCACGCATCAGCGAATGCAGGCTAGGTCGGCGCATGCAAGTTCGATCGATGCATCGTGGCGGCGCGCATCGACGCATGCAGGCATGCTTGTTGGGTGCATGCATAGCAGACTTCTGTCGTGGCGGCGTCGCAGGCGTTTAATGCAAGGGACGGCCCAATGGTCGAACAGCGACACCGCCCAACGCGGCCCCACTCGTCAGAGTTAACGGTCAAAGCACTGACCCGACATCAACGTCCGTTGTGACCTGTTCTGAGGGTTTCGGGCAAGGGAGTGGGGAAAACTGAACAAAGGTTAAGAGCGTGGGGATGAATGAGTAGAGCTAAGGAACCAGGGGCACAGATGTAAAAAAACCTACAAATAAATAAGCGCATGGCAACCTCTACTTCCCTCTGCGAAGGGCCTATCTTTTACTTTTCAGTATTTACTTTTATGCAAAGAGTCAAAGTTTTTCTATCGATTCCTTTTTATTTTTCTCTTTTGGCAAGCATCATGTGGTGAGGAAAGATCTAGGCACATATATCCAGTTGGATATGGGTAGCATGAGTTATTACTGTTGACATCACCCTTGAGGTGAATACGTTGGGAGGCGAAATTACAAGCCCCTATCTTTCTATGTGTCCGGTTGAAACATTTTGCTCATGTGTATGCGGTGAGTTTTAGCGATCTTAGAAGACTATATGATGGTTGAGTATGTGGAGCTCTTACTTAGACTCTGCTGAATAACTTGAATTGCAATTGCTTGGTGACTGAGATCATATGTTGTTGAGTTTCAAGAGAATTCATTGTTTGAACCTTAACATCTGAATTGGTTGCTACTTGGTCGTGAGAAGTTTTATAAGAAAGAATTGATGTCATGATGCTAGGAAAAGTGATTGAAATTGTCATTGATCAAACTTGTGCACTTTGCTAGCATTCACACTTCATAAATTATTTCTTTTATCATTTACCTACTCGAGGACGAGTAGGAACTAAGCTTGGGGATGTTGATACGTCTCGAACGTATCTATAATTTATGAAGTATTCCTGCCATGTTTACAACAATTTTATATGGTTTTGGTATGATTTGCATGGAACTAACCCAGACTGACGCTGTTTTCAGCAGAACTACCGTGGTGTTGTTTTTTGTGCAGAAATGAAAGTTCTCCAAATGAGCTGAAATTTGTGTGGATTTTTTATGGACCACCCAGGCGCGCCCCGGTGGGTTGTGCCCACCTCGGTGGCCTCTCGTACCCCTTCTTCACCCTATAAATTCCCAAATATTCCGAAAACCCTCACGGAGACCCTAGATCCGAAGTTCCACCGCCGCAAGCCTCTATAGCCACCGAAAACCAATCGGGAGCCCGTTCCGGCACCTTGCCGGAGGGGGAGATCATCACCGGTGGCCATCTTCATCATCCCGGCGGCCACCACGATGAGGAGGGAGTAGTCCACCCTCGGGTCTGAGGGTTTGTAGCAGTAGCTATGCGTTTAATCTCTCTCTCTCTCTCTCTCTCTCTCTCTCTCGTGATCTTGAGATGTCACGATCTTGATATGTCATGGGCTTTGTTAACATAGATGGACAATATGATGTTTCTACCCTCTCTACTCTTTTTGTGATGAATTGAATCTTTACCCTTTGAAGTTTTGTCATGTCGGATTGAATGTTCAGATTTGAGAACACATGATATATGTCTTGCGTATGAATACATGTGGTGACAATGGTGTATTATTTTGATTCACTTGATATATGTTATGGCACTCAACTCACGGATTCCAGAGGTGACTTTGGGGTAATCTATGCATACGGGTTGATGCACGTTTTTATTATCTTTTCTCTGATAGAAACTTTGGGGTCTCCTTGTAATTCTTTGTGTGGGTTGAGTATTATGAATATGAAATTGTTTGATACATATCGTATAATTAACTCACGGGTACTCGCGGTGATATTGGGGTATCTAGGTGACATTAGAGTTGGTTGATATGTATCATATGGTGTTATTTTAGTACGAATTCTTGATTAGGTCGATTGGAAAGAATAGCTTGCTGTTATTTTAGTACGAACTCTAGGATAGATTGATTGGAAAGAATAGCTTTGAGGTGGTTTTGTACCCTACAAACAATTTCTATCTTCTGTTCTCCGCTAATAGGAACTCGGGAGTGATTCTTTATTGCACTTTGAGGGATAATCATATGATCAATTATGTTAGCATTGTTAAGAGATTGCACTAGTGAAAGTATGAACCCTGGGCCTCATTTTCCATCATTGAAATACCGTTTGTGCTTCGTTTTACTATTTACTACCTTGCTGTTTTTTATTGTTCGCATTACAAAAACCCATATCTACTATCCATACTACACTTTTATCACCATCTCTTCGCCGAACTAGTGCACCTATACAATTTTTCATTGTATTGGGTGTGTTGGGGACACAAGAGATTTCTTGTATTTGATAGCAGGGTTGCTTGAGAGAGACTATCTTCATCGTACATCTCCCACGGATTGATAAACCTTAGGTCATCCACTTGAGGGAAAATTGCTACTGTCCTACAAAACTCTGCGCTTGGAGGCCCAACACGAGTCTACAAGAATAAAGTTGCATAGTAGACATCAGCCCATATGGCCCATTAACCTCCGGGGGCCTCCCGGAACCCCTTCCAGTGATCCGATGAATACCCGGTACATTCCGAAACCTTTTCGGTGACCAAATAGCATCGTCCTATATATCAATCTTTACCTCCAGACCATTTCGGAGCTCTTCGTCATGTCTGTGATCTCATCCAGGACTCCGAACAACATTCGGTCATTATTTTTACATAACTCTTATAATACTATATCGTCAATGAACGTTAAGTGTGCGGACCCTACGTGTTCGAGAATGATGTAGACTTTATCGAGACGACTCTCCGGTCAATAACCAATTGCGGGACCTGAATGCCCATATTGGTTCCTACATATTCTATGAAGATCTTCATCGGTCGAACCTTTATGACAACATACGTAGTTCCATTTGTCTGTCGGTATGTTACTTGCCCGAGATTCGATCGTCGGCATCTTCATACCTAGTTCAATCTTATTAGCGGCAAGTCTGCTTACTTGTTTCCGTAATACATCATCCCGTAACTAACTCCTTAGTCACTTTGCTTGCAAGTTTCTTGTGATGTTGTATTACCGAGAGGGCCCAAAGATACCTCTCCGTCATACGGAGTGACAAATGCCAATATCGATTCACGCTAACTCAACAGACACCTTCAGAGATACCTATAGAGCATGTTTATGATCACCCAGCTACGTTGTGATGTTTGATAACACACAAGGTATTCCTCCGGTATCCGGGGAGTTGCATGATCTCATGGTCGAATGAATATGTATTTGACATTAAGAAAGCAGTAGCAATAAACTGAACGATCATATACTAAGCTAACAGATGGGTCTTGTCCATCACATCATTCTCCTAATGATGTGATCCCGTCATCAAGTGACAACTCATGTCTATGGTTAGGAAACCTTAACCATCTTTGATCAACAAGCTAGTCTAGTAGAGGCTTAATAGGGACACGGTATTTGTTTATGTATCCATACATGTATTTAAGTTTCCGGTCAATACAATTCTAGCATGAATAATAAAAATTTATCATGAATAAGGAAATATAATAATAACAACTTTATTATTGCCTCTAGGGCATATTTCCATCAATACACTCAGTTGGAACTATTGTGAGTTCAACAATCCTATGATGCTTCATGAGTTGCGCAGTATTGCGTGGGAGTGTGCGCTGACAGTTCTTTGTGTTGTGGAGACACATATTGCGAAGATCCATGTGGAAGGTTTGGTAGGGTCTCTTGGTTTTGATTGTGCTTTTGGTGTTTGCAGTTCTGGGAGAAGCAGAGGCTTGTGTATCTTTTGGAAGAATTTCGTCCAACTAGAACTCAAGAACTTTTAATAGTATCTTATTGATATGAAAGTGATATAGGTTTTCCATGATCCATGGAGATTGACATGTTGGTATGGTGAGGCAACCTCTATCTTTTGTTATAAGATATGGGACACAATGAAGTTCCTGAAAGCATACTGTGATTTACCCTGGATGTGCATTGGCTTTTTAACGAGGTTTTATAGTGGGAGGAATAGATGAGACCAAAAGATCATCCTTGGGCACAAATTATGTAATTTGGTGACATCTGTTGGGAATCGTAGCATAATTTTAAAATTTTCCTACGCTCACCAAGATGCATCTATGGAGTATACTAGCAACGAGGGGAAGGGAGTGCATCTACATACCCTTGTAGATCGCGAGCGGAAGCGTTCCAATGAACGTGGATGACGGAGTCGTACTCGCCGTGATCCAAATCACCGATGACCGAGTGCCGAACGGATGGCACCTCCGCGTTCAACACACGTACGGTGCAGCGACGTCTCCTCCTTCTTGATCCAGCAAGGGGAAGGAGAGGTTGATGGAGATCCAGCAGCACGACGGCGTGGTGGTGGATGTAGCGGGATGCCGGCAGGGCTTCGCCGAGCTTTTACGAGAGAGAGAGGTGTAGCAGGGGAGGAGGGAGGCGCCCAAGGCTGAGATATTTCTGCCCTCCCTCCCCCCCCCTTTATATAGGCCCCCTTGGGAGGGGGGGGGGGCGCCGGCCAAACCCATCTAGGGTGGGGGGCGGCGGCCAAGGGGGGTGCCTTGCCCCCCAAGGCAAGTGGGAAGCCCCCCACCCTAGGGTTCCCAACCCTAGGCGCATGGGGGGAGGCCCATGGGGGGCGCCCAGCCCACTAGGGGCTAGTTCCCTTCCCACTTCAGCCCACGGGGCCCTCCGGGATAGCTGGCCCCACCCGGTGGACCCCTGGGACCCTTCCGGTGGTCCCGGTACAATACCGGTAACCCCCGAAACTTTCCCGGTGGCCGAAACTTGACTTCCTATATATAATTCTTCACCTCCGGACCATTCCGGAACCTCTCGTGACGTCCGGGATCTCATCCGGGACTCCGAACAACTTTCGGGTTTCCGCATACACATATCTCTACAACCCTAGCGTCACCGAGGCTTAAGTGTGTAGACCCTACGGGTTCGGGAGACATGCAGACATGACCGAGACGCCTCTCCTGTCAATAACCAACAGCGGGATCTGGATACCCATGTTGGCTCCCACATGTTCCACGATGATCTCATCGGATGAACCACGGTGTCGAGGATTCAATCAATCCCGTATGCAATTCCCTTTGTCAATCGGTATGTTACTTGCCCGAGATTCGATCGTCGGTATCCCAATACCTTGTTCAATCTCGTTACCGGCAAGTCTCTTTACTCGTACCGCAATGCATGATCCCGTGACTAACGCCTTAGTCACATTGAGCTCATTATGATGATGCATTACCGAGTGGGCCCAGAGATACCTCTCCGTCACACGGAGTGACAAATCCCAGTCTCGATCCGTGCCAACCCAACAGACACTTTCGGAGATACCCGTAGTGCACCTTTATAGTCACCCAGTTACGTTGTGATGTTTGGCACACCCAAAGCACTCCTACGGTATCCGGGAGTTGCACGATCTCATGGTCTAAGGAAAAGATACTTGACATTGGAAAAGCTCTAGCAAACGAAACTACACGATCTTTTATGCTATGCTTAGGATTGGGTCTTGTCCATCACATCATTCTCCTAATGATGTGATCCCGTTATCAACGACATCCAATGTCCACAGTCAGGAAACCATGACTATCGGTTGATCAACGAGCTAGTCAACTAGAGGCTTACTAGGGACACGTTGTGGTCTATGTATCCACACATGTATTACGATTTCCGGACAATACAATTATAGCATGAATAATAGACAATTACCATGAACAAAGAAATATAATAATAACCATTTATTATTGCCTCTAGGGCATATTTCCAACAACATTGTTGATTGATGTGAACTTGCAGACATTAGTTATATTGGTCTTGAGTAAACTTTTGAGAGGAAGGTAATAGGGGGCAATAATGTAGGGTGCAGCTGGATTGTGTGCTAGCAGAAAATGATTGGAGCAAACGGTTTCCTTGTGCAAGTGTCCGCCATCTCACTGGTGAAATAATACCACTCTCTGATACTCCTCATGATTGAGAAGGAAGCACATAATAGGAGGATCCCCATCGAGTGTCCTTTTCGTATGAATTCATGTGGGAACATCATGAGAAATTCGGCGAAGTGATTGAGCGGGCCTGGAATGCGCGCGAAAAAAAATTCAAAATTGTGGCTAAACTGAATGCCAAGTTAGCGAGTGATAGAAGTGATGAAGCAATGGTTGACCATGATGTCTGGGGGTGTGCGGAAGGAGCACAGGGAGCTTCACCAGAAGCTAGAAGAGTTGTATCGCTAACCTGGGCAGACTGGACCAACTTATGAAGAACTTAAATTGAGGGCATTTAGCTTCATTGAATTATAGAGAAGAATTGATGTGGAGACAGCGTGCTCGTGTCCAACGGTTGGCGCTAGGTGACAATAACACAACTTTTATCCACCGAAAAGACTCGGCTAGGAAGAATAAGAATAGTATATAGATAGGCTAATTTGGTCGGATGGTTCTTACTGTGAGGATTATGTTGAGAAATGTAATATGACAACACAATTTTATGATACCTAATTTGTATGCATCTGAAGGAACCATAGCGATTGAGGAGGTACTTTTCCATGTGCCTTGTACGGTCACAGAAGATATGAATAGCCAATTAAGGGACCTTAGAACAAGTAAAGAAAGCCTTTTTCAGATGTTACTTACAAAGGCACCGGGTCCAGATGGGTTGCCAACACACTTTTCAGAGAAATTGGGAACTATGCCATGTGGAGGCGCTTCCTCTTAACTAGGAAGGTGTTAGCCCCAAAGTGCAAGGATTTGTAAGAAGCATCAATTTCCCTTAAAAAACCTCAAGGTTTATCAAACCAACATGAGCTTAATCTCACACCAATGATCAACACCTGCACACACAAATACAAAACTTTCCTAGGCCCCTAACATGACTAGTGAGGTTGTTAGTCTCACTAGCTTGCTAGTTACAAAGGATTAAATGCAACAGAAAAATGCTTCGATGGAGATTGAATGAGAATGTAAAAACGAGAAAATAAATAAACGTTGATTGAGACTGAAAGTTTATAGGAAGAAAATGGACCGCGGTCCGTAGGTTCAGCAGTGGTCTCTCTCCAAAAAAAAGCATGGTGTGGTAAACAAATTACACTTGAGCATCGTTTAAATTGCAGTATTTATGAGTATGAATATCCATGGCATTACTCCTATAAAGGGTGCTAGAGTCCCTGTGATACGTTTCCAACGTATCTATAATTTTTTATTGTTTCATGTTATTATATTATTAGTCTTGGATTCTTCATATGCATTTTATGTTATTTTATATCATCTTTTGGGACTAACCTATTAACTTAGTGCCCCGTGCCAGTTCTTGCTTTTTGCTTGTTTTTCACTTTTCAGAAAATCAATACCAAACGAATCCCAAACATGATGAAATTTTACGGTGATTTTTTTGAACCAGAAGGGACCCTATATACGGAATACATGCATACATTGAATTGATGAATTTGAATTATTGTATATCGCTATAGGTTGTGACTGTTACATGATTAATGTCATCCAACACACAAATATCCATCGTTGATCCAGTGCCTACACTTTGCTCATACTAATCTTTGCTAAGTTACTACCATTGTTGCTGCCGTTACAATCACAACAAAACTGTTGCTGCTACTGTTCTTATTACTGTTGCTACTATTACCCCTACTATCAAAACTATAAAACTACTGTGCTACTAAACACTTTGCTACAGAGATATTATTTTTCAGGCATGGTTGAATTGATAACTCAACTGCTAAGTCTCATAAATATTCTTTTACTCTCCTTGTGTCAAATCAATAAATTGGGTGAAATACTACTCTCAAAGACTGTCGTGATCCCATATACTTATGGGTTATCACATGTCATGTGCCACACAGAGTGGCCCAAGACGAAACCGACAAGGAGTCCTCAGCCCGGCCCACCAGGTCGGGAGTGGACGTGGTGGGTTGTATATAGCAGAACATCAATCGCTACCCTAACCGTCTGATCTGTTCCGGCCTGGACTCGCCAAGTCGTTGGATGTGGACGAGTCAATGCAACAGATGCCATAGGAGCCGCATATATCATCTAAGCATCGTCGGTAACACCCACGTTTGCTCCGTCACGCAACCACGCACGGGCATCTGAGCATCAGAAGCAACACTGCTCACAACAGTGGCGTCAAGCGTGGCACTAGTTGTAAGAGCTTCATCTTGTCTTCTCCGGCAAGCAACAACTGCCGACCAGCTTGTACCGCGCCGCCGCCCTCACAACACTTCTTGTAGCACAATGGCACCCTTGCATCAGTATGGCAACACCGTCATAGCATCGAATTGCAGTACGACGACATCCTCGTAGATCCCCTAAAGCGATATTGCCCCATCGCCGCACTTTACCCAATGCTTGACTGCTTACAGGATGACGTCCATATTCTGCAGCATCCAGGCATGTCCCTCCAATGCCGGTGGCCCCACTCTGTTAGCGGCTAGCATGTGCGGCTCACACTCCAGCTTGCAACAATTGTTGCGAGGAAGGGTTGCAACAAGGGCACGACAGGAGAAGTAGCCTTGCAGCATGATGACCCATGAGGTTGCAGCAGAGGCACCCTTGTGTGTTACTACCACGCGAGATGGAAGATAAGTGGTGGAGCTTGCAGAACTCGGCGACGATGATGGTTGAAGAGCTACGGGAGAGCGAGCGGGAAAGAAATGAGTGTCCGATTTGGGCGAAGCTATGGGGTGGAGAAGACGAACGTAAGAGTTAAGGTTCACGAGCGATGTGATGGCACTAGTGCAGAACCGGGCTATATCACCGGTTCGTAAGGCCCTTTAGTGCCGGTTCTGTAACCGGCACTAAAGGGTGGGGACTAAAGGTACCCCCTTTAGTACCGGTTCTGCACGAACCGCCGCTAAAGGGCCACCACGTGGCACGTGCCAGCGCCGGGGGCGGGGAGCCCTTTAGTACCTAAAATGTTTTGGGGGTTTTGGTTTTATTATTTATTTTCCCTTTAATTTGTGTTTTCCATTTAATTTAGAGATTGTTTTCCATTTATTTTCCCTTTCATAAATTATATAATAACTCATCATTATCATCATATTAATATAAAAACTCTTGCATCTCATATCATCACCAACAACACTACTAGCTAATTAATAATCATCATCATCATATATATACAGCCGGTCTATTATGCTAATATTAGCAGAATAACTATTCTGATAACACTTCCGCACTGCACGCTTAACGCAAGTGCACAGGATTTTCAGTAGAAGGGGTACTGCAATACAGAGACTAGTGAACTTCGTGACGGAAAAACTGCACGCGGTGTTTTTTTGGCACCTTTTTTGCTTTAGTTTTTAACCGTTTATCGGAACGGGACGTGTAATATACCGTTGAGAAGCTATGGATTAGGCGCAACTTCGCCATGTTGAACACTTTTCGAGATTCTTCACGGTTTAAGAGCAGTTTTGAAAATTGTGCGGCGCATGACGAGTGGCAGGGAGCGTTTTTTCGCTTTTTTTCTAAACCGCTCGTCGGAATGAAGCAAATGATACACCGTTGGAAAGATATCATCGAGGCGCATCTTTTCCATATGTATTATTTTCTCTAATTCGTTACGGTTTAAGAGCACTTTTACATTTAGTAAATCGTGGAATTCTGTTTTTTCGAATTTTTAGCAATTTTTGTACTGTTTTTGATCCAGTTTTTGAACCGTTTGTGGAAACGAGGCGTGTGATACGCCGTTGAAAAGCTATGGACGAGGCGCAACTTTCATATGTTAAAATGTTTTTGAGATTCCTTATGGGTTTTAGTTAATTTTGAAAATCGTGCGGCTGAAGACGAGAGGCAGCGGCCGTTTTTCATGAAATTGTCACAAACCGCTGGTCGAAATGATTCAAATTATACGCCGTTGGAAAGATATCAACGAGGCGCAACTTTTTCATGTAGAATACTTCCACTAGTTCCTTACGGTTTAAGAGTAGTTTTGATTTTACCGAAAAGCGGACACTCTGTTTTTCGCGAGACCAAAATTGTCGTGGGTACTTCATTGGACAAAAGAACGCACTGCTTCAATCTGAATACCGCACTGCAGTGTTTAGGCAGAGAAGTGGATTATTAATATCTTTGCTAACATTTTATTTTGTAGTTTCATCTAAACTGCCAGGCCAAGTGTAGTGCACCGCACGCGACGACGAAGTGCACTGCAACTCCGGATGCATTTTTGCTTTTTTTTACATATGAATGCTTTTTAATTTTTGGGAGAATTGTACCACAACATAAATCAAAGCGAGCTGCATGGTTTTTTCTTGCTGTATTTTTAAAAAGTATAAAGGATTTTTGGATTCAAGTGTACTGATTTTTTTAAATGCATAGTGAACCACAATGATTTTTTAAAAATGAGCTACAATACTTTGAAAAATGTACTTCTTCGGTTCACCGAGCGCACTGCTTTTACAATGAAAGAAATTACAAACTGAGCAATAACCCACGATGCAGTGTAACAAAATTGCATCCCTTTCTTTTCTTCTGTCTCCATGTTACAATCATCCACACACAAAATACAACTCACTACACAGAGAAGTTGAAAGCAGCATATAACCATTGTGAGGAGTAGATTCCAGAGCTATCCATTTTCCACACTAGGGGAATCCTCTTTTTTCTGAATGTTTGTGGTAGAGGCGCTGATGTGCACGGACACTCATCGGAGTGCTTGGACGCTCGTCTGAGTGCACGCGGACGAGCCTGAATTCTTGGTGAAAGCGACGGATTTGTTCGAGTTAGTGATTTCCAGAAAGACAGCAGCCAAGGACCTAGAGCTTTTTCATATCTGGTATACAGCAAAAAGAAAAGGAATCACTTGGTAACTATGAGGAATTGCTTTCCAACAAGAAGAAAAATAATCCTTGGAATTTCGATAGGCATGACAAATATAAAATTTGACGTCTCAACATGCAAATGAACAGCAACGATAGCAAATACAAACAACAGATGCTAACAACGTACCCTGAAGAGTCTTGGTCATCTCCCAATCCAATCCCTATGATCGATTTTGCACCAAGCTGTGAAAGCCTTGTACGGAGCTTCTTTGCAGCAACCTGCAGTACGTGCATGCACAACAAATCAATGAGCATCATTGTATCAACAAAACACAGCACACAGCGCAGCAGCAAGCTAAGAAATCATAGTCAGAAGAGCAACATTGTACCCCTGGTAGCCTGAATCGCCGATCCCAAACACGGCGCAACGGAACCCTTGCAGCCACCGGGCATCAAGGTTCTTCTTCAGAAGGTACCTCCAGAACCCCTGTCACCAGCAAAACCAACCGAAAAAACAAAATCTCAATTAGCAGACAGAATCAAAAGAACCTTACGAGCAAGGGAAGAGATGGCCCTCGCAGGACTGCACACGCATGAGCCCTGAACCGAACGACGAGCGTCTGCGAGCTGCACAACCATGGTCGACGGACCACACGGGAAGAGATGGAGATGGCGCTCTCCCGACTGCACACACACAAGTCCCGAACCACATGGCGAGCATCTCCGAGATGCACGGCCATGGTCCACCGACCAATGGGAAGAGATGGCGCTCGCCGTACTGCACGGGCACAAGCTCTGAACGGCATCGCGAGCATTTCCGAGCTGCACGACCACAACACCTGCATACTGTGAGGCACAATCCTTCTTTCTGAACTGTTCGGCCACGAGGAGGAGCACCTCATCTTGCATGGAGTGAACTGCAGATGCCGCCGGTGGAGCCCCGTGCGCCCGCACCTCCCCTTGCCATGAGAACGCTCCTCCGCCGCCGGTCCTCTCTCCCCCAATCGGTGTGGGTGAGGGGAAAGGAGAGACGGACGCAACCGAGCTGCACGGGAGCCGCGACCGAGCTGCACAGGGGGCGGCGACCGAGCTGCATAGGGTTGTGTGGTGGGCTGTGAGTTTTATTTTGTTTGGTGCGAGCTTGATGAATTTTCGCGATCGATGTGTTAGCAGAATAAAGAATAAGCCTCTTAAAGGATGTTATCATAATAGACCCACCATATATATATATATAGTCATTACCACTAATTTTATCATCATTATGTAATCACCACCAACAGTAGCTTAAAAAAGAAACATTCACTTATAAAAAAAGCAAAGATATCATCGATTTCAACATGGTCATGAGATTATTTATAAGCGTTCATAACTAAGACCACAAAAGCAAATCGCTAATAATTAAGTTCAGGACGAAACACGGACACGAGACGACAAGTACTAATAGCAGGAACTAGCTGATCACTCCTACTGTTCTCTCTCAGGTAAAATGGCATAGAACATGTGTAGCTCTCCTGATTCATCATATTGGAGCATGCAGATGAACCTGTCTCCTAATCGTGGGTTGCGCTTCTGATTGTTGCCCCCTAGTACTTTTTTGCGATCATTCACAATTTTGCTCCAGTCTTTCACTATTAAGCATTCCTCGGTTCTACAAATCCTGAAGGCACTCGTGTGCAATGTAGCATGTCTTGGCCGTAAGCTAACAATTGACATGTGACCGTTAGTCGAGATTCACTGAGGCACAACTATCATCGGGAGTCCCTGTTGAAGAACATCGTATAGTAACATACTTAGCAATGAATTTTAGCTTAAAAAATAATGTATGCAAAAGATGCACTGAGGATAAATAGTAAAAATCTTACCATCTTTCCTAAATACATGTGACCGTAGTTCAATACGAACACTATTGGTCGCATGTTTTGAGTACTAAGATTTGCAAGTCTTGGAAAATAATTTCTCTTGACAGCATCAAGATCCTCAAGCCATGAAACATATTGACTTATCTCCTCGCAGTTTAGTTCAGCCCCGGGACAGTGGAAGGTCCTGTCTACCAAGCGTCGGACATGTTTGCTTGAATGGAAATAAGCTGTCAATAGAAATTATTTGTCAACTATTTTTTAAATAAACAATATGGAATACATAAATATGGTTGAGGAACACTCACATAATGGTAGAACTGGAGGCGTCTGCACATCGACCCAGATATCGGTATTACCTTCAATATCATCTTCCGGACGAATATCAAAGGTGATAACCATATCAGGCTCAAATGCATAAGCCTTGCATAGTGCTTGCCAAGTTTTGCATTTAAAAAAGGTGTAGGTGTCTACATTGTATAATTTTGCGTGGAAAGTATAACCATGATCGGTCTTCAAGTAAACTCTCTTTACCTCCATAGTTTTCATAGTACTGAAACCTATCTTATCCAATACAAAAAATCTTGCATGGCAGGGGATACGCTATAGTAGAATAGTAAGAAAATTAAAATTATAAGTTGAAGCAATTGAAGCATATGCTTAATTACGAAAAAAGACTTGTCGTTGTGACTTACTGCATTCACTTCGAAGGTCTCATCCAGCTTGATGCTGAAGCGCCTACCATCAACTAGAAAATTTCTGTCGCACGTGCCGCGCTTGTCTTCGCAGTATTCGCACAGAACGAAATCATACTCATCGTCAGACATTTCCTATGTTCATATATAGTTGAAACATTAATTGATATAAACACTTACTAGCAGTTCTATTAATTCAACTAGCTAGTTCTATTAATTCAACTAGCTCTATTAATTCAACTACTAAGCACTTATTAAAAATAAACTAGTTCTAAGCTTCTTACTAAAATCTCATATATAGTAAACTTTTAAATCTTTTAATTAATTA
>NC_057805.1:509646048-509646562 GCF_018294505.1 Triticum aestivum | reverse complement strand
GGGGCGAAGGAGCGACGGGGACGGGCGCGGCGGGGGCAGCGACGGGGGCCGATGGGCGCGACGGCGACGAGAAGAAGCAGATGGATATGAAAACTAACTAAAATTTCGTAAGTGCTATATATAGGAGAGGCTTTTAGTACCAGTTATGTGGGTGAAATGATGATACCATGCCAAGTTCTAACCTTTTCAGAGTTCATTTGTAGTGCTTTTCAATTTTAGGGTCATTTAGCTCAAAACAAATCTTTAAATGCATGAAAAATAGCAAATGATGTCAGAAAGGATTCAAAGTTCATGACATGGCTTTGAATGGTGCATACTGAACGGAAAAAAAGTCTGGAGTTCTAATAAGTTTAAAAAAATGAAGTGCCGGTGTAACAGATGAGTTTTCGTCCGAAACCCTGATACTTCGAAAGAGATTGTCCTGTTTGTACACGAGGTGCATCCAGTTTTTGCCGTAACCCTCTCTACTTTTTCGCACATGCTATGTGGGTGAAATGATGATACCATGCCAAGT
>NC_057805.1:509596376-509645881 GCF_018294505.1 Triticum aestivum | reverse complement strand
CTTTTCAGAGTTCATTTGTAGTGCTTTTCAATTTCAGGGTCATTTAGCTCAAAACAAATCTTTAAATGCATGAAAAATAACAAATGATGTCAGAAAGGGTTCAAAGTTGATGACATGGCTTTGAATGGTGCATACTGAACGCAAAAAAAGTCTGGAGTTGTAATAAGTTTAAAAAAATGAAGTGCTGGTGTAACAGATGAGTTTTCGTCCGAAACCCTGATACTTCGAAAGAGATTGTCTTGTTTGTACACGAGGTGCACCCAGTTTTTACCGTAACCCTCTCTACTTTTTCGCACATGCTATGAGGGTGATATGATGATGCCATGCCAAGTTCCAACCTTTTCAGAGTTCATTTGTAGTGCTTTTCAATTTCAGGATCATTTAGCTCAAAACAAATCTTTAAATGCATGAAAAATAGCAAATGATGTCAGAAAGGATTCAAAGTTCATGACATGGCTTTGAATGGTGCATACTGAACCCACTCGATTCAAGCGATTGTGGTACTCAGACAATCTGAGCACATGCTCAACGATTGAGCCTTTCTCCCTTAGTTTGCAGGCTTAAGAAACTTGTCAGAGGTCTCATACCTCTTGACGTGGGCACTAGTCTGAAATCCCAATTTTAGTCTTCGGAACATCTCATATGTTCTGCGACGTTTCACAAACGTCTTTGGTGCCACAATAAACCGTTAGCATTACGCACTGAACTATCACGTAGTTATCAAAACGTGTATGTCAGATGTTCCGCAACATCTACAGACGACGCTGAGGTTCAGCACACCGAGCGGTGCATTAAGGACATAAGCCTTCCGTGCAGCAATGAGGACAATCCTCAGTTTACGGACCCAGTCCGCATAATTGCTACTACCAACTTTCAACTAAATTTTCTCTAGGAACATATCTTAAATAGTAGAACTAAAGCGTATGACATAATTTGCAAAGACCTTTTGACTATGTTCATGATAATGAAGTTCATCTTATTATTTAATGAACTCCCACTCAGATAGACATCCCTCTAGTCATCTAAGTGATACATGATCCAAGTCAAACTAGGCCGTGTCCGATCATCACGTGAGACGGACTAGTCATCATCGGTGAACATCTCCATGTTGATCGTATCTGCTATACGACTCATGTTCGACCTTTCGGTCTCTTGTGTTCCGAGGCCATGTCTGTACATGCTAGGCTCGTCAAGTCAACCTAAGTGTTTCGCATGTGTTCCGAGGCCATGTCTGTACATGCTAGGCTCGTCAACACCCGTTGTATTCGAACGTTAGAATCTATCACACCCGATCATCACGTGGTGCTTCGAAACAACGAACCTTCGCAACGGTGCACAGTTAGGGGGAGCACTTCTCTTGAAATTTTAGTGAGGGATCATCTTATTTATGCTACCGTAGTTCTAAGCAAATAAGATGCATAACATGATAAACATCACATGCAATCAAATAGTGACATGATATGGCCAATATCATTTTGCTCCTTTGATCTCCATCTTCGGGGCACCATGATCATCTTTGTCACCGGCATGACACCATGATCTCCATCATTGTGTCTTCATGAAGTTGTCACGCCAACGATTACTTCTACTTCTATGGCTAACGCGCTTAGCAATAAAGTAAAGTAATTTACATGGCGTTATTCAATGACACGCAGGTCATACAAAAAATAAAGACAACTCCTATGGCTCCTGCCGGTTGTCATACTCATCGACATGCAAGTCGTGATTCCTATTACAAGAATATGATCAATCTCATACATCACATATATCATTCATCACATCTTCTGGCCATATCACATCACATAGCACATGCTGCAAAAACAAGTTAGACGTCCTCTAATTGTTGTTGCAAGTTTTTACGTGGCTTGTATAGGTTTCTAGCAAGAACGTTTCTTACCTACATAAAACCACAACGTGATATGCCAATTTCTATTTACCCTTCATAAGGACCCTTTTCATCGAATCCGTTCCGACTAAAGTGGGAGAGACAGACACCCGCTAGCCACCTTATGCAACTAGTGCATGTCAGTCGGTGGAACCTGTCTCACGTAAGCGTACGTGTAAGGTCGGTCCGGGCCGCTTCATCCCACAATGCCGTCGAAACAAGATAAGACTAGTAGCAGCAAGAAGAATTGGCAACATCGACGCGCACAACTACTTTGTGTTCTACTCGTGCATAGAAACTACGCATAGACCTAGCTCTGATACCACTGTTGGGGAACGTAGCAGAAATTCAAAATTTTCTACGCATCACCAAGATCAATCTATGGAGTTTACTAGCAACGAGAGGGAAGGAGTGCATCTACATACCCTTGTAGATCGCGAGCGGAAGCGTTCAAGAGAACGGGGTTGATGGAGTCGTACTCGTCGTGATCCAAATCACCGATGATCCTAGCGCCGAACGGACGGCACCTCCGCGTTCAACACACGTACGGAGCAGCGGCGTCTCCTCCTTCTTGATCCAGCAAGGGGGGAGGAGAGGTTGATGGAGATCCAGCAGCACGACGGCGTGGTGGTGGAAGTAGCGGGATTCCAACAGGGCTTCACCAAGCGCTGCGGGAGGAGGGAGATGTGTCACGGGAGGGAGAGGGAGGCGCCAGGGCTTGTATTGCTGCTGCCCTCCCTCCCCCCCACTATATATAGGGCCAAGGGAGAGGGGGGGCGCAGCCTTGGCCCTTCCTCCAAGGAAGGGTGCGGCCAGGGAGGAGTCCTTCCTCCCCAAGGCACCTCGGAGGTGCCTTCCCCCTTTAGGACTCTCCGTTTATCTTATCTCTTGGCGCATGGGCCTCTTGGGGCTGGTTCCCTTGGCCCATATAGGCCAAGGCGCATCCCCCACAGCCCATGTGCCCCCCCCCCCGGGGCTGGTGGACCCCTTGGTGGACCCCCAGACCCCTTTCGGCACTCTCGGTACAATACCGATAAAGTGCGAAACTTTTCCGGCGACCAAAATAAGACTTCCCATGTATAAATCTTTACCTCCGGACCATTCCGGAACTCCTCGTGACGTCCGGGATCTCATCCGGGACTCCGAACAACTTTCGGGTTACCGCATACTAATATCTCTACAACCCTAGCGTCACCGAACCTTAAGTGTGTAGACCCTACGGGTTCGGGAGACACGCAGACATGACCGAGACGACTCTCCGGTCAATAACCAACAGCGGGATCTGGATACCCATGTTGGCTCCCACATGCTCCTCGATGATCTCATCGGATGAACCACGATATCGAGGATTCAATCAATCCCGTATACAATTCCCTTTGTCTATCGGTATGTTACTTGCCCGAGATTCGATCGTCGGTATCCCGATACCTTGTTCAATCTCGTTACCGGCAAGTCTCTTTACTCATTCCGTAACACATCATCCCGTGATCAACTCCTTGGTCACATTGTGCACATTATGATGATGTCCTACCGAGTGGGCCCAGAGATACCTCTCCGTTTACACGGAGTGACAAATCCCAGTCTCGATTCATGCCAACCCAACAGACACTTTCGGAGATACCTGTAGTGCACCTTTATAGCCACCCAGTTACGTTGTGACGTTTGGTACACCCAAAGCATTCCTACGGTATCCGGGAGTTGCACAATCTCATGGTCTAAGGAAATGATACTTGACATTAGAAAAGCTCTTAGCAAACGAACTACACGATCTTGTGCTAGGCTTAGGATTGGGTCTTGTCCATCACATCATTCTCCTAATGATGTGATCCCGTTATCAACGACATCCAATGTCCATGGTCAGGAAACCGTAACCATCTATTGATCAACGAGCTAGTCAACTAGAGGCTTACTAGGGACATGGTGTTGTCTATGTATCCACACATGTATCTGAGTTTCCTATCAATACAATTCTAGCATGGATAATAAACGATTATCATGAACAAGGAAATATAATAATAACCAATTTATTATTGCCTCTAGGGTATATTTCCAACAGTCTCCCACTTGCACTAGAGTCAATAATCTAGTTCACATCACCATGTGATTAACACTCACAGGTCACATCACCATGTGACCAACATCCAAAGAGTTTACTAGAGTCAACAATCTAGTTCACATCACTATGTGATTAACACTCAATGAGTTCTGGTTTGATCATGTTATGCTTGTGAGAGAGGTTATTAGTCAATGGGTCTGAACCTTTCAGATCCGTGTGTGCTTTACGAATATCTATGTCATCTTGTGGATGCTACCACGCGCTACTTGGAGCCATTTCAAATAACTGCTCTACTATACGAATCCGGTTTACTACTCAGAGTCATCCGGATTAGTGTCAAAGTTCGCATCGACGTAACCCTTTACGACGAACTCCTTTTCACCTCCATAATCGAGAAAATTCCTTAGTCCACTAGATACTGAGGATAAGTTCGACCGCTGTCATGTGATCCATTCCCGGATCACTATTGTACCCCTTGACCAACTCATGGCAAGGCACACTTCATGTGCGGTACACAGCATAGCATACTGTAGAGCCTACGTCTAAAGCATAGGGGACGACCTTCGTCCTTTCTCTCTCTTCTGCTGTGGTCAGGTCTTGAGTCTTACTCAATACTCACACCTTGTAACACAGCCAAGAACTCCTTCTTTGCTGATCTATTTTGAACTCTTTCAAAATCATGTCAAGGTGTGCGTTCTTTGAAAGTATCATCAGGCGTCTTGATCTATCTCTATAGATCTTGATGCCCAATATGTAAGCAGCTTTATCCAGGTCTTCCTTTGAAAAACTCCTTTCAAACAACCCTTTATGCTTTCCAGAAATTTTACATCATTTCGGATCAACAATATGTCATTCACATATACTTATCAGAAATGTTGTAGCACTCCCACTCACTTTATTGTAAATACAAGTTTCTAACAAACTTTGTATAAACCCAAAAACTTTGATCACTCCATCAAAGCGTATATTCTGACTCCGAGATGCTTGCTCTAGTCCATGGAAGGATCGCTGGAGCTAGCATACCTTTTAGCATCCTTAGGATCGACAAAACCTTTCTGATTGTATCACATACAACCTTTCCTTACGAAAACTGGTAAGGAAACTTGTTTTGACATCCATCTGCCAGATTTTATAAATGCAGCTAATGCTAACATGATTCCGACGGACTTAAGCATCGCTACGGATGAGAAAATCTCATCGTAGTCAACTCCTTGAACTTGTGAAAATACTCTTTGCCACAAGTCGAGCTTCATAGACGGTAACATTACCGTCCACGTCCGTCTTCTTCTCCATTTATCTCGGATTTCATGGCTTCTAACCATTTGTCGGAATATGGGCCCACCATCGCTTCTCCATAGCTCGTAGGTTCATTGTTGTCTAACAACATGACTTTCAAGACAGGATCACGTACCACTCTGAAGTAGCACGCATCCTCGTCGTCCTACGAGGTTTGGTAGTGACTTGATCCGAAGTTTCATGATCACTATCATAAGCTTCCACTTCAACTGGTGTAGGTGCCACAGGAACAACTTCCTGTGCCCTGCTACACACTAGTTGAAGTGACGGTTCAATAACCTCATCAAGTCTCCACCATCCTCCCACTCAATTCTTTCGAGAGAAACTTTTCCTCGAGAAAGGACCAGTTTCTAGAAGCAATTACTTTTGCTTCCAGATCTGAAATAGGAGGTATACCCAACTGTTTCAGGTATTCTATGAAGATGCATTTATCCGCTTTGGGTTCGAGCTTATCAGCTTGAAACTTTTTCACATAAGCATCGCAGCCCCAAACTTTTAAGAAAACGACAACTTAGGTTTCTCTAAACGGTGTCGTCTCAACGGAATTGCGTGGTGCCCCTTTTAAAGTGAATGCGGTTGTCTCTAATGCCTAACCCATAAACGATAGTGGTAATTTGATAAGAAACATCATGGTATGCACCATATCCAATAGGGTGCAGTTATGATGTTCGGACACACCATCACACTATGGTGTTCCAGGCGGTATTAATTGTGAAACACTTTCCACAATGTCTTAATTGTGTGCCAAACTCGTAACTCAGATATCTCTATGATCATATCATAGACATTTTATCCTCTTGTCACGACAATCTTCAACTTCACTCTGAAATTACTTGAACCTTTCAATAATTCAGACTAGTGTTTCATCAAGTAAATACACTCAGCATCTACTCAAATTATCTGTGAAGTAAGAACATAACGATATCCACTGCATGCCTCAGCACTCATTGGACTGCGTACATCAAAATGTATTACTTCCAATAAGTTGCTCTCTTGTTCCATCTTACTGAAAACGAGGACTTTCAGTCATCTTGCCCATGTGGTATGATTTGCATGTCTCAAGTGATTCATAATCAAGTGAGTCTAAACGATCCATCTGCATGGAGTTTCTTCATGCATATATACCAATAGACATGGTTCGCATGTCTCAATCTTTTCAAAATGAGTGAGTCCAAACCCCCAAGAGGAGGCAGCCAGCCCTAGATCCCATCAAGGGGGCGGCCAAGGGGAGGAGAGGGGGAGGCGCCCCACTAGATGGGCCCTAAGGCCCATCTGGACCTAGGGTTTGCCCCCTCCCACTCTCCCATGCGCCTTGGGCCTTGGTGGGGGGGCGCACCAGCCCACCTGGGGCTGGTCCCCTCCCACACTTGGCCCACGCAGCCTTCTGGGGCTGGTGGCCCCACTTGGTGGACCCCCGGGACCCTCCCGGTGGTCCCGGTACATTACCGATTTCACCCGAAACTTTTCCGGTGACCAAAACAGGACTTCCCATATATAAATCTTTACCTCCGGACCATTCCGGAACTCCTCGTGACGTCCGGGATCTCATCCGGGACTCCGAACAACATTCGGTAACCACGTACATGCTTTCCCTATAACCCTAGCGTCATCGAACCTTAAGCGTGTAGACCCTACGGGTTCGGGAACCATGCAGACATGACCGAGACGTTCTCCGGTCAATAACCAACAGCGGGATCTGGATACCCATGTTGGCTCCCACATGTTCCACGATGATCTCATCGGATGAACCACGATGTCGGGGATTCAATCAATCCCGTATTCAATTCCCTTTGTCCATCGGTATGTTACTTGCCCGAGATTCGATCGTCGGTATCCCTATACCTTTTTCAATCTCGTTACCGGCAAGTCTCTTTACTCGTTCCGTAACTCACATCATCCCGTGATCAACTCCTTGGTCACATTGTGCACATAATGATGATGTCCTACCGAGTGGGCCCAGAGATACCTCTCCGTTTACACGGAGTGACAAATCCCAGTCTCGATTCGTGCCAACCCAACGGACACTTTCGGAGATACCCGTAGTGCACCTTTATAGCCACCCAGTTACGTTGTGACGTTTGGCACACCCAAAGCATTCCTACGGTATCCGGGAGTTGCACAATCTCATGGTCTAAGGAAGTGATACTTGACATTAGAAAAGCTCTGAGCAAACGAACTACACGATCTTGTGCTAGGCTTAGGATTGGGTCTTGTCCATCACATCATTCTCCTAATGATGTGATCCCGTTATCAACGACATCCAATGTCCATGGTCAGGAAACCGTAACCATCTATTGATCAACGAGCTAGTCAACTAGAGGCTTACTAGGGACATGGTGTTGTCTATGTATCCACACATGTATCTGAGTTTCCTATCAATACAATTCTAGCATGGATAATAAACGATTATCATGAACAAGGAAATATAATAATAACCTATTTATTATTGCCTCTAGGGCATATTTCCAACAGTCTCCCACTTGCACTAGAGTCAATAATCTAGTCCACATCACCATGTGATTAACACTCATAGGTCACATCACCATGTGACCAACATCCAAAGAGTTTACTAGAGTCAACAATCTAGTTCACATCACTATGTGATTAACACTCAACGAGTTCTGGTTTGATCATGTTATGCTTGTGAGAGAGGTTATTAGTCAACGGGTCTGAACCTTTCAGATCCGTGTGTGCTTTACGAATATCTATGTCATCTCTGGACGCAAAAAAAGTCTGGAGCTGTAACAAGTTTAAAAAAATGAAATGCCGGTGTAACAGATGAGTTTTCGTCCGAAACCCTGATACTTCGAAAGAGATTGTCCAGTTTGTACATGAGGTGCATCCAGTTTTTGCCGTAACCCTCTCTACTTTTTCGCACATGTTATGTGGGTGAAATGATGATACCATGCCAAGTTTCAACCTTTTCAGAGTTCATTTGTAGTGCTTTTCAGTTTCGAGGCCATTTAGCTCAAAACAAATATTTAAATGCATGAAAAATAGCAAATGATGTCAGAAAGGGTTGAAAGATTATGACGTGGCTTTGAATGGTGCATATTAAACGCAAAAAAAATCTGGATTTTTAATAAGTTTTAAAAAATGAAGTGCCAGTGTAAGTTTTCGTCTGTGTAAACATGTAAAAATATACATCAAAAATACATTGATCATCAATGATCTTTTTGTGTAGAATATAAATTGTCAATAGGAGTCTACCCCGGTTTAAGAACCGACGAAGACTCCTATTGCAGCCACAGATCCTAGACATAGAGTTCACTGAAGACCAAGTGGTTGTGATAGTTTGAGAAGTAACATATTTAAGATGGTAAAAACCTTTTTAGCCGAGCGAGGTGGGACTAAAAGCAGCTGCGACTAAATAACTTTAGCACCGGTTTGTGACAGGAACCGGTACTAAACGTGTTGGGTGGGGCCCCAGCCTGACAACAGCCTGCCACAGCCTCATTAGTACCGGTTCGTGGCATGAACCGATACTAAAGGTTCTCCACGAACCGGTACTAATGATCGACGACCGCCTAGCCGTTTGAACCGGCACTAATGTGGGTTCATCTGCAAACCGGTACTAATGTACTGAACATTTGATTCTTTTTCTACTAGTGTGGGGGGGCATGTGGTGCATGAATTTGTTCTCCCACCAAGGGACGTCTCAACCGTAAGGTAAACGATTGTGTCTGGCCAACCGGCCGAAGCTGGTTTCAGTCACTCGCTCGCGCAGCTTCCCCTATAGGCAAGTGGGCCCATCCAACTGCACGTCCTCCTCCTTATCTCTGCAAGCCTTATCTCTCAAGTCATTTACCACCGCATAGGTCGCGCCTCGTCGAAGATGTCTGCCTTCAAATCCGAGCCAATCTCCCCTGCCATACCACCTGCCGTGGGTGGCACGCATCACAAGTTCACAACCACAAGGGTCTACAAGGGATGCTGCAAGCCGAGGTCAAGCGCTAGTCCGACCTCTCCCCCAAAGCGCACATGGGCGTTCGTTGTGCTTGAAGTGCCTACCACAACGACGGCGAACCTTAGTGTTGTGACCGATGAGCATGGTGTTGCAACAGGCAATACATGGGGTTGGAATCGACTCATCGGCAAGCTTGGACCGGCGATTTGCAGAACTGCAGCCCGTGCGGAGTCGATGTCGCAGACAAACGACACCATGCTACAACCGTTGGAGACGATGCTGGAACTGTAGACGGGCGGAGCTGGAACCGGCAACCACCAAGCTGCAATCACGAGCGACTGTGTTGAGGGGCACCAACGATCGTGCTGCAACCGTGGGGCAATTTTGCTAGAACCGGCATGCACGCAGCTGCAACGGTGAGGGACGGCGCCGAAGGCAGTGGGGCAACTTTGCTGGAACTGGCAATCACAAAGATGCAACAACATATAGTCAAAAAAAAAAAGATGCAACATAGGCAACGGCGATGAAGGAAACGGCGCCGTGCTGCAACTGTGTGACAATTTTGCTGGAACCATAGACGGGTAGAGCTGCCGCAACTGGGGAAGGCACAAGTTGCTCGAGCCGGCGACCGCAGCTCGGTGTGGGGGTGGAGCGTCACCGACGACCTAGGCAGAAACGAGCGCGGTAGCATTCAGTTGAAATAGTTAGTAATGAAAGGTGAGGCACGCGACTGATGAAACTGTTTCTACAGACGGATGAGAAGAACTTTTTTCTCAAAGGCATTCAGTTGTTTCAATTAGTATTCAACCTCCTTTAAAAAATGTAAGGCGCACTTGAATTTGTATGTTTTTTGTTGCACAACTTTGAACGAAATAGGGTTTTCCCCCGCTTTGTATTAGAAATTAAACATCACCGATACAATCAGCACAAGCACGCCCAAAAGAAATGAAAAAGAAAAATAAAAGAAATAAATGCCGACACCGACGGATCAACAAAAACGAAGAAGCTTCGCGACACCTCTAAGAAGGGACGCAACGATGACGACGCTGCTGCCAAGGGTTACCCCTGGTACGCGACGAGCAGAGAGGAAGGATACCTCCGACACCCTCCAGGAAGGTTCGGTGGCACCCTCAGGCACCACCATGTCGGAGTCGGCTCGGCCTCTCCCGATCCCAACCTTCACCTCGGGCGATCCGGAGCATGCCACCAAACAAACCACCACTCTGCGCCAAAACGGTCTTGAAGCTTCCGCGCCGTCTCACTGTCGCACAACTTTGACCATTAATGGATTGAACATGCAAAAATGATATCATCGTATTCGTCTCACTAATCAATTTTATTTCACATGTTTTTACAGTAATTTTGTAGACATACGTTAATTAAAACATCATAGTCAAAGATGTGCAATGAAGACCAGAAAAAAAATGTACTCTATATTTTGGTGTTTTGGAAGGAGGGAGTAATATCTTCCGACACTCAACCTTGCTCAATAAAATCCGTACTTCCTTCATAAAGAAATATAAGAGTGCTTAGATCACTAGAAAGTAGTGCTCTAAACGCTTTTATATTTCTTTACGAAGAAGTACTAGTAAGTTTCTTGAAAAAAGCCTTTGAGAGCCAGCTTATGCATCGAACCCTACTTAGATTCAATTCAACGAAGGCAGACAAAAGCAGAATTCATGTCAGTCTAACACATTACTCAAATCCAGTCAATTCATGTCCAAATCAAATTCAAAGGTACTCCGTATCAATGCGGAAGTCCAAGGCTCACTGGCAAGGAGATCCCCATCGTTCGAGGTCAGTCTTAACCACGACGGTGGAAGTCAACTGGTGCATGCAACACATGCACCACGCTTAATTACTACGCTCGCTCCACCCTCTATGCTAGCGCGTTTCTACTCCGGCACAGCATCTCAGCCAGCGACATGGCGAGACCGGCGTACGCGCACCTCCTCTGCACCACCGTCGCGCTCCTCCTCCTGCTGGCGGTCACCGTGCCGCCGGCGACCGCGGCAGCCACGCAGGGCGGCGCCCTTCTGGCATGGCAGGCCAGCCTCGGCCACCCAGCCGCGCTGTCCAGCTGGACTCTGGCCACGCCGGTCTGCTCCTCCTGGCTCGGAGTGGCCTGCGACGCCGCTGGCAGCATCACGTCGCTCAAGCTCCGGGGGTTTGGAGTCGGACTCACCGGCAGGCTCGATGCGCTCGATGCCGCGGCGCTCCCGGCTCTGACCATGCTCGACCTCAACAACAACAACCTCACCGGCTCCATCCCGGCAAGCTTCTCGCGGCTGCGCTCGCTCAACCTCGGCAGCAACATGTTCAATGGCTCCATCCCGCCGCAGCTCGGTGACCTCTCCGGCCTCGTCGACCTCCGCCTCTACAACAACAACCTCGTCGGCGACATCCCGCACCAGCTCAGCAGGCTCCCCAGGATTGTGCACCTCGACCTGGGCAGCAACTACCTCACCAACCCGGACTACAGCAAGTTCTCGCCAATGCCCACCGTCACCTTCCTGTCGCTCTACCTCAACTACCTCAATGGCAGCTTCCCGGAGTTCATCCTCAAGAGCAGCAACATCACCTACCTGGACCTTTCACAGAACATTCTCTCCGGCCCGATACCGGACTCGCTTTCGGAGAGCCTCCCCAGCCTCATGTACCTCAACCTGTCCGTCAATGCCCTCTCGGGCCGGATACCAGCGTCGCTGTCAAAGCTGGGTAAGCTCCAGGACTTGCGGGTTGGCAATAACAATCTGACTGGCGGAGTCCCCGAGTTCCTTGGGTCGATGTCCGAGCTGAGAGCTCTCGAACTCCACAGCAACCAACTTGGTGGATCGATCCCGGCCATTCTTGGCCAGCTCGAAAAGCTACAGCACCTTGACATCGGGAACGCCGGATTGGTTTCTATTATTCCACAGGAGTTGGGCAATCTTGGCAATGTCAATTTCATGGACCTGTCCATGAACCAGCTCACAAGTGTTCTGCCACCAGGGTTGGCCGGGATGCACCAAATGTGTGAGTTCAACATAGCGTCAAACAGACTCGTTGGTCGGATTCCGCAGGTTTTGTTCACGGACTGGCCAAAGCTCATATCATTCCAAGTGCAGAACAACTCATTTTCAGGGAAGATTCCACCGGAGCTCGGCAAGGCAACCAAGCTGAAATTCTTGTACCTCTTCAGCAACAACCTTGTTGGCTCTATCCCTGCAGAGCTGGGAGAGCTGGTGAGCCTAGAACAACTGGATTTGTCGGTGAACTCTCTCACGGGACCGATCCCCAGCTCGTTCGGCAACCTCAAGCAGCTCATGAGGTTGGCGCTCTTCTTCAACCAGCTCACCGGCACGATCCCTCTGGAGATCGGCAACATGACGGCGTTGCAAGTCTTGGACCTCAACACCAACAGTTTGGAAGGTGAGCTGCCCGGTACCATCACATCGCTCAGGAATCTCCAATACCTCGCCCTGTTTGACAACTACTTCAATGGCACCATACCGCCGGACCTTGGGAAGGGGCTAAGCTTAACCGATGTGAGTTTCGCGAACAACAGTTTCTCCGGTGAGCTGCCGCAGAGACTGTGTGATGGCTTAGCGCTGCAGAACTTCACGGCAAACCACAACAACTTCAGTGGCAGTCTGCCATCATGCCTCAAGAATTGCACAGGGCTGTTCCAGGTGCGGCTGGAAGGCAACCAATTCACCGGCGACATCTCTGAGGTGTTCGGCGTCCATCCCAGCTTGCACTACTTGGATGTATCAGGGAATCAGCTGACTGGGAAGTTGTCGTCTGACTGGTCACAGTGCACCAGTGTTACATACTTATTTATGAATGATAATCAAATATCTGGCAATGTTCATGCAACCTTCAGCGGATTGACCTCTCTCCAGTATCTGAATCTATCAAATAACCAGTTGGCAGGGAAATTCCCGTCTGTCTGGTCACGGTGCCCCAGTCTTGCACTCTTAAAAAGGAATGGTAATCGAATATCTGGCAATATTCATGAAACCTTCTGCGGATTGACCTCTCTCCAGGAACTGGATCTATCAAATAACCAGTTGACAGGGAAGTTCCCGTCTGACTGGTCACAGTGCACCAGTCTTACACTCTTAAAGATGAACGGTAATCGAATATCTGGCAATATTCATGAAACCTTGTGCAGATTGACCTCACTCCGGGTACTGGATCTATCAAATAACCAATTCACCGGGGAGCTCCCAAGTTGCTGGTGGGAGTTCAAACATATGATTGCTATGGATTTGTCCAACAATAGCTTTTCAGGTGAACTTCCTATATCAACGAGCTTGGGCCTTGAACTCCAGTCACTTCGTCTTGCTAACAATAACTTTCTTGGAGTTTTTCCATCCGTAATTGAAACCTGTGGATTTCTCAGCATCCTAGATCTTGGGAGCAACATGTTCTTTGGTGATATCCCCTCGTGGGTCGAAACGAGTGTTCCATTTCTAGCAGTTCTGAGCCTTCCATCCAACAACTTCAGTGGTGTTGTTCCACCCGAATTATCACAACTTTCTTATCTGCAAGTCCTGGACCTGTCCAGCAACTCCTTTTCAGGTGAGATCCTCACGACCGTGGCAAACCAAAACTGCTCTCTCGAGTCGGTCCATCTTGCCGGCAATGGCTTTGCAGGCACCTTCCCGCGGTTCCTGCAAGGCTGCAACTCACTGGCCACCCTGGACATCGGGAACAACCAGTTCTTTGGTGGTATCCCTACATGGATCGGGAGCCATCTTCCATTATTGCAAATCCTTAGACTTAGGTCAAACAATTTCACCGGAGAAATCCCGCCAGAGTTTTCGAGGCTTTCACATCTTCAGCTGCTCGATATGGCCAATAATAGCTTGACAGGATCAATTCCGGTAGCCTTTGGCAACTTTACATCCATGAGGCTTAATCTTCCCCCATGGGTCGAACCAAGTTGGAATTTCCAACTGTCGGTCAACATATCCTGGAAGGGCTGTGAACAAACTTTCAAAGATGGCATCGGGTTAATAACAGGTATCGATCTATCATGCAATTTACTTGCAGAGAACATACCGGATGAGCTAACACACCTGATAGGTCTCCGGTTTCTGAACTTGTCCATAAATGACCTTTCAGGCAGCATTCCAGAAAGAATCGGCAGTTTGGAGCTCTTGGAGTTCCTTGACCTCTCATGCAATGAACTTTCAGGTCTCATTCCTCCCAGCATTTCAGATCTGCCGTCCCTCAGCATGCTAAATCTCTCAAACAACTGCTTGGAGGGCCACATACCCACCGGGAATCAGTTGCAGACACTTGCAGATCCATCAATATATGGCAACAATCAGGGACTCTGCGGCTTCCCGTTGAGCGTGTGTGAGCCCACGTTGGGCGAGGGAGCTGAAGGCCACACAAAGCTCAGAGACCTGGGGCTTTGTTACTCTGTGATTCTTGGCACCGTTTTCGGCTTCTGGCTTTGGTTTGGAGCTCTGTTCTTTCTGGAGCAGTGGAAATTTTGTTTTCTCCGTTTTGTTGACGGCTTAGAGATGAAGATAGTTGTCAGGCGCTAAGGCCTTCACATGTAAATCAGCAGCAAACGACATTAGCGTGAATTATGTACTGTATGCTCCTTTTATTTTTACAGTTGTAAGTTGTAACACTAAACTGAACTATATACAGCAGTAAAATAATTGGGGATGCTTGGGTGTGAATATCTCGCCGCGACCTGGATGTTGATGCTGCAACCCTTGCGGCTAAGTATTCAGGTGGTGGATGCCTTCAATGCGGCCCTGGAAGATCTTCATCTGGGATTTTATCAAGTCCAACGACTGGAGAGCTTGTACTGTGTCGCCTGGCAGGCGTTGTATCTCCAACTCTGCTCGGATCAAAAGGAGCTTCAGAGAAATAAAAAACTGATATCAGCATCCACACATATTTATAATTTAGTAAATTATACAAAAATAATAATTTATATACCAGCACAAATGAATAATGATTCACCAGTCCTCTAGCGTATACACAATGCAATGTTAGCTAACTTAGAAACTTTCCAAAGTCCTTAACATCAATACGAACTGTGGTGTAACAGAGTTAGTCTTGATAAAAGCGTCAGTTATGCCAGAGAAAACACCAAACGATCCTCCAGTTAGTCCAGTAATTTACCCGAGACATCGCCAAGTAGAATCCTGGCTACTAGTTAACCTAAATCATGGAAATCCTGTAACTCAGTTGACTTCTGTTGAGCAGTACTACTGGTACAAGCACGCAATACTCTGATGATGACATATACACAACGGAGGAAGATTGTGGAGCAATAAGGTAACAGAACAGAGCACCGGTTCTGGAGCAGTCAGACGTATCGAACCATTTATTTGGTCTTGTGTTCAGTGAGCAATAATATCGAGTAACTTCGTCTCTGATTATCCAATCAAACTTGGGTGTATCGACTGAAATGTCTGTGCATGGCTCGAGACATCTCTGAACCGAGGTAAGTGACACAATGAAGGTTTGTTCAGTTTCATCAGCAACAGCAAGATATCATCAATCAATCTAGTGGAAATCTGTTTTAGGGTTGGGTTGGGGTGACACCGGGGGTGAAGGGGAGGGGAACGGAGCGGAGCGGAAGTAGATGTCCATGGCGGTGTTCCGGATCCGGATCTCGGCGTCCCCGGGCTTGCCCACCTCCACCTCCACCTCCTCCCACCTCAGCGCCTGCGCATCAGAAATCGATTAGAGGAGAGAAGCCACCCCGCCCGGAAAGTGAGCCGCCGAGGTCGTGGACCCTGATGGCCTTCACCATCTCCGAGGAATCGCTAGCGAATTGAAGCGGAGGCGACAGGAGGAGCAGGAGGGGAAGACACAATGGAACGGTGCTAGCTAGCCCAGTAAATCAAACTCCAATCTTGTTTCAAAATAAAAATAAAACCCAATCCTAACAGATGTTCACCATATTTTTTTTATCTCTACTATTATTAAACAAGCCAGAAGGGAGTAGCCGCCCTGTTTCCGACATGAACTTTGGAGCTATCTCGGTATAAATTCAGAACTTTAGAGACAAGTCTCCATATCAAAGGTCGCTAGAGCATCTCCAGCCGCGCCCCCAACATGCCCCCCAAGGCCCTTTTCTATCGCCGGCACAGAAATTTCGGCCCAGTCGCTGGTTAGGGCGATTTTGGCGCCGGCGGACCCAGGCCGAACCCGGCGCGCTGGCGCGGGGGAAACGTTTTTGGCGCGAAAAGGAGTGGGCCCGCCGAGTCAGCGACTCGTCGCCTTCGTCATCCTCATCGCCTCGGTTCCCGTGGGAATCAATGCCAAGGCTGCCGCGTTGTCGCGCCGGTCAGCCTTTCATTGATGCCTCACGGGCGGCGCCTATGGTGGGGTGTCCCAGGTCGCACCCTCGAAGCCGTCCTCGAGCACATCGAGGCCGGCAACACGCCGCGCCTGGAGTACCCTGCGCCCCCTCCTTTTCTCGTAGCCGCGGCAGCTTCTGGACGCCGCGGCGAATGGAGACAGCAACGTCGTCGTCGTCGGGCTCCGGCTCTCTGTCCTCCAGCTCGCCGGCGCTTCGCCTTGTCAAGCCGAAGCCGCAGGAGACGCCACTTGGGTGCCGCATGTAGGAGATATGCCCTAGAGGCAATAATAAATGATATTATTTATCTCCTTGTTCATAATTATGTTTATGTTCCATGCTATAACTGTTGTGGTTCCTGAGCCCGTATATCCATAAAGGCTCTGGGGAGAACCCATATGCACGTGTGGAATAATAAACGGTAAAATGTATTCCTAGTCGTGCCTCTAAGACTAGCTCAAGTGTTGCATGATGATTATGTTTTCCCAATCATGGGCATGTCTATGCCAAGCAACTTTGAGGGCACAATGTCAGGAAGGACATTTGTGTTGAATCGACCCGAATTAATGTTATGCTATGAGATACATTCGTCACAAGTTAATGGTTTATAACACAGAGATAGTTAATGTTTGCATAATTCCTTAGACCATGAGAGTATCGAGTTTCTTCATGCTTGCTTCATGAACTTTGGGGTTTGTTAAACGTCATCCGTAACTGAATGGCTATTACGGCGGCTTACGGGTTCATGGGAAAGTATGTTAAGTAACTTGATAGCTCGAGATTGGGATTTGCTCCTCCAACGATGGAGAGATATACTCGGGCCCACTCGGTGTTACGGTGTCCATCATCGTCTGGCCAGACACTTTGTGATTTGATCACGGGGATGCCGGAACACGAAACGAGAAAAGAGAACAAAACCGGTAACGAGGTAACTTGCATAGTGGACAAAGTGTTGGCCCACGGGGATGCAATAAATCTCACCTCAGGTGTTTGTGATATATCGTGAAGCAACAGGAATAGCTCACCTCAACTGGAGGTTCACTCGAATATTCATTCGTGTGGGTATAGGGGTCAATATGGGTGTCCACGGCTCCGATGTTGATCATTGATCGGAAGGGGTTCCAGGTCATGTCTATACTTCACCGAACCTATAGGGTCACACGCTTAAGGGTCATCTATCTGCTGAATACTAGACAGGGAGTCTGAGAGAAAATCACCGAAAAAGTTTCGGACACCGAAAAGTTTCGGACAGCGGAATCGTACCGCAGAGAGAGGTCACCGGATGAGTTTCGGTGAAACCGAAAAAGTTGTTTCGGGGTATGCCATTAAGTCAAAATGGTTTCGGCACATGCCTGATAATTCTTGGAGGGTGCCAGAATCATTCTGGAAACTTTTTGGGATTTTCAGAAATAAAAACCGAAAATGTTTCGGAGCTGCCGGTACCGCTTTGGCTGTTTTTCGCAGATGAAATTCACTAATCTGAAATTGTTTCAGAACGAATCCAAAATCATTTTAGTGGGTACTGGAATTATTCTAAGACCCACAGAAATATTTTCGGATTTAGTGGACGCGAAAAATTGTCTTCATGAATAGTGAAAACACATTCTTGTTTGCTTTTCGCAGATGAAAATCACTAAACCGAAATTGTTTCGGAACGCGTTGAAAATTATTTTAGTCGGTACTGGAAATGTTCTGAGCCCACATAAATATTTTCAATTCGAACGAACGCTGAAAAATGTCGTCATGAATAGTGAAAGTGCTTTTTGCTTGGCTTCTTGGAGAAGCCACCTTGAGGGCCTTTTTGGTATTTCCCCCCTTGGCTTCTTGGAGAAGCCACCCTTGGGCTTGGCCTATAAATAGGGGTGGAGGGGGCTGCCTAAAGGATCATCCCTTCTCACATACATGCCATTGCAATGATCTGGCTTCTTCTCTCCCTCCCACGAAAAGAGTTTCGTAGAGCCGTAAGGCCGTCTGGGTTCCGGCAGGAACTAGTTCTGGATGGCGAAGCCCTGCCGGATAGATGACACCGTATGTGTGCAACTCTGTAGAGAGATCGTAGTTTCGGTCTTAGTTCGTGAGTGCCTCCTGAAGGGCTGTCCGTGTGACCGTCCGAGTTTCGAAGGTCCTCCCGAAGGGCTGTCCGAGTGACCGTTCGAGTTTCGAAGGTCCTCCCGAAGGGCTGTCCGCGACACCGTCCGGGGGACTGTTCGACCGCCTCCCGGAGGGCTGTCCGTATGGCGGATGAGGGTATTCATCCTCGCGGTTGGGAGGTTGTAAATCCTAGCTGCGGGGATCTGCACCGCCGATCGTCATCGACTCTACTTCCCGCTGCGCTACGAGTCGGTAACGAAAAAGATCAAACCTTGTATGCAGTCTCCATAGTGGTCCTGGGCTGGTGCGTAGGTCAGAATTTTTTTGTTTTCTGCTACGTTACCCTACAGTGGTATCAGAGCCGTGCTATGCGTAGATGCAGGTTTCGATCTAGAATACATGGAGATGTATGGGTATTGCATAATATAATTAGGTAGTAGATGAGATCTATTGCTGGAAATTATTTATGCGGGTGACAGATGAAATCTGTTACCCGAGGTTCTTGTTGCTTCCCTAGAATTTGCGTTTGCTCAATCTCGAGACAGCATGGTGAAATTTGACAAAGTTCTAGCAATCCGTGATCCTGATTGATCATGGAAGTGCTATCAGTTCTTTGGGTTCTGCCGTAGTCAAAAGAAAGATGAAATTCGCAGATGAAAGGGCATTGCAGATATTATCTGCACGGGGGTCATGCGTATGACGAAGTTTAGTATGGGGCTCGAGATTTAATTATCTCGTGTTTCATACACCCCGAGATGTTAATCTAGCAACTTGAATAATCATACTTGATGATAAAACGTTGGTAGCTGCGGTTTAAGTCAAAACCTTAGAAGCCACGTAAAATAAAATTTTGCATAAACCTATTAGAGGCGTCTAACTTGGTTTTGCAGGATGTGCATGTGATGTGGTATAGCAGTGCTCATACTAATTCGATTATGTATGAGATGACTATATGATGTAATTTGATTAACATGACCTGCGTGTCATGATTCGGCATGATGGCTGGAGCCATATGATTGCATTTTAATGACCTGCGTGTCAACCTTGTTGTAATGCATTATTTTGTTAGCTATAGAGATAGCAATATTATCTGGTGCATCGACAAGGTGGTGGCAATCTTCGTGAAGGTGACCACCGACGCGAATGCCGAAGACGAAGAAATGAAATACTTCTCCGTCAGAAAGGGCTATACCATATCATGCTATTATGAATTGCCTGAGATGTTTATCCCTTATGATGCACCCTTCTTGATTGCGCGGTAGTCGCTTTTATTAGGGTGATCTCTCACTTAAAATATCAAGTAGTTAGTGTTCTCCCAAGTGTAGCACCGTCACGGCACCTATCTTTTCGGGGTGCACCATGGATGCATGGGTACGAACGATTAGAGAAGTGTGAGGCGGGTGAGGTCAGACCTCGCAGCAAGATCACTTGGTTGTCTTGACGTTCATGGCAGGATCGTCCTGAGCTCGGAACACACGCATCGAAAGATGAGCAAGAGTCACATAGAGATGTGGTCGGCAAGTTGGCCTACCGATTAAAATTCCCGTTATGAGATGATGATTCTATGGCGATGAATTGAAGTCTGGATCTTGTATCACTCAAAATTAATTGTGAGAGATATTGATTTGAGTGGGAGCGCACTGTTGAATTAACATGTTTAATTCTTAGTGCAATTAATTATGAACATTGTCTAAGTGTTATATGCAAAATAGTTGTAGAATAATGGCTCGCGTTTCCACCTTCCCTGTTAAAATTGAATAGCTGTTAAATATCTGGTTAAAACTTTACGATTGGTACCGTAATATGAGGATTGTCCTCAAAAGTGCCGAGAAGGACTTTGTCCTATCGCATGCTTTCCGTATCCTCCCGCTAATGCTATGGATCATGTGACTCTCGTCCTTCGATCCAAAAGCTATAATTCCGTTTCAGTCAAGTGCAATATGTTTGCTTCCATGAAACCCAAACTTCGAAAGTTGGGATAGTTATATGATATTCATGGAACTGAAAATTATTTTCAGATACAAACAAAGCAATGTTTGTTTGCAAGTATTAGTAAAAGTGTTTACTATGCATTTGACTGTTGGGAAAGGGATCCAGAAGAACGCCTGTCATATAATGAAAGGTGAATAAAACAACAACTTAAAGAGAAAGGAAGTGTCCAAAGGGTGTTAGTATGACTTACACGCCTAGGAAGTCCGGGGCTAACGCCACTCTTAAGTTGGGTGCTTCTTTTGTGAGTAGGAGAAATACTAAAAGTTAAACTGTTAGAAGTATAAAGGCAGAAAGAAAGATGACTGGAATATCCAGCTCATGTATGAATGTCATACAAGTTTTTGATGTATAGTAGGCTGTTCAAAGAGATAGTTCTTGGGAATTATGGTTAAACATGTTAATCACTAATTCTTGGGTATTGTGAGTTAATCACAAAGATACCCGCTCGATTGCATGCAATTGCGAATCACTGTAAGAGCTACTGTGGCCTAAAAAGACTAGCCAGAAATGAGGTTAAGGTATACACAGGGAACATAGTAAATGTTACTATACCTTCCATCGGTGTATTGCCGTCTGTATTTATTTTCATAATTCATTTAGAGTTTTACAAACTCTAGCCCATTGCATAAGGTATCTTGCAAGAAGGTTGTTCATAAGAGAACCTTTTATGTTCGATGTTATGAATAACACAAGGGCCATACTTTCATTATGAATGAGATGTATGTTATGAATATTGATAATAATACAATACCTCTGGGTTTACTTTCATAATTCATTTTAGAGTTTCATACACTCTAGCCCATTGCACAATGTTTGTTGCAAAAGAGTTGTTCATAAAAACAACAATTGTTGTTAAGTATTATGAATAACATGAAGGGCCATGCTTCCATCCAAGATGGGACGTATGTTATGAATATTGAGGGTAATATGATACATCCATAACACTGACGCTAACTGTCGCAAGACTAAAAGAATACCACACAAGTGTGGCACTACATTTGGTCACATTGGAGAAACCCGCATGGAAAATTCCATTATGATGGATTTTGAAGTCTTTTTGATTTTGAATCATCTGACACTTGCAACTTTCCTCCGAAAAGTGAAGTGACTAAAATACCGTTCACAGGCAATAAGGAACGAACAACAAACTTATTAGTGATCATACATTTGATGTGTGTAGTCCGATAAGTGTTGTTAGTGGTGGATTTATTTATCTTCAGAAATGACTCAAGTAGATATATGGATATTTACTTGATGAGACGTAAGTCTGGATCTTTTGAAATCATTCGAAAGGTTTTCAAAAATGAAGTAGAAGTTATTGTAACAAGAAAATTATGTTTCTGCAATTTTATTGCACAAAGGAATATTTGAAGTACATGTTTAGCGAATGTCTGATGAGTTGTGAAAGGGGTTTTCATAACTTGCACCTCCCGGAACACCACTGCAAGTGAAAAGTCCGTCGAGATGTAATCTAACCATTTATGACATGGTAAGGTCAAAGATGACATAAATAAATTTGCCATTATCCTTTTTAAAGTGATGCTTTAGAGACTGCGGATTTTACACTGAAAAGAGCTACATCGGGTCTGTTGAAATGAAGCCATGGTATGGTACGCCCAACCATGTTATATCTTTTCTTAACATTTGGAATATGGGGCTTGTGTAAAAGGTTACAAACTTATTCCAAATCAGACAAGTGCTACTTTGTAGGTTATACCAAAATGTTGGGTATTCCTCCCTCACTATACCGAGGCAAATAGTTTTGCCGCGAAACGGTGTGCTTTTAAAGAGAATGGTTCTTTCAAAAAGGTGAGTGGGAGAATAGTGCAACTCGACGAGATAAACAGTATCTAAGTCATCAGATCAAAGGAAAGAGACCTTGGAAGTAATTCCAGAGTTTCCTACTGCGACTGATACGGAAGTCTATACAATAAAATGTATGAACTTCGGTCGAACTTGCAGCTGAACCACGTAGGCAAGGCTCGTGCAAACCTCTCAGGTGCGCAAACGAGATATTGTTGTTAGACAACATTATACCTACGATACACAAGGAAGCGTTGATGGGCCCTGACTCCGGAATTGGCTAAATGCCAATACAACCCAAGTTAGTTTCCATATAAGTGATTCAAGATTAAAACCTTGATACACCTTTCGGAAGACTTAGAGTCTAACGAATATATGGAACTTAAAACTGATATGGATAAAAATGTTTTATCCATAAAGCTCGACTTGTTGAAATAACAAGTTCAAGAGTTGACTACGATGAGGTTGTTTTCATCGTAGCGATGCTTAAAGTCGGTTCGGGTTGAACTAGCAATTAATACATATTTCAATCATGAGATATGAAACATGGATGATAAAAGGATTTCCATCTGATGGAAATGAAAGCTAGGACTTGTATATGATACAGTCCAAAGTAATTTGTCGATCCAAAGGATGCTAGTAGGTATGCAAACTTCAGAGTTCCAGCAATGGATAGAAGAGAGCAAAATGGAGTTGGAATCTTCGTGTTTTGATGAAATGGTCAAAGGGGTTTTGACTTCATCAATGGGTAACGAAGATGCTTGTAATTCAAGAAAGTAAGTGGGAGCGTAATAATATTTCTAAAAACCTTATGTGCTTGGCACATTGGTAATTGGAAATAAATTTCTTGACACGAATTAGGACTTCATTTGAAAATAGTTTTTCGATGAAGTGCTTAGGCTAAATAGCCTCAATATTAGGCATGATGATCTATGGAGATAGATTTACCTAATGGGGCTAAGCAATGAATACATATTGACAAGATGCTAAAACCTTTTAGCATTTAAAACGCCAAGGAGTGATTCTTGCCAAAGTCACATGGAAGGAGTTTTTGCAAGACTCGGTGTCCCAAAACACTGATGAGTAAAATACATGATGCAGATTCCACACACTTTTGTGTTTGGATTAATCATGTATTCCATGGTATGTAAAACAACCAGATATGTCCGATACTCCCAAGGTGTTGCGAGTATGGATACTAAAGTGATCAAAGTACTGATCGTGGGACAACAGTGAAAGATGTCATTAAGTACTAGAGTAAGTACTGATGATATGTTTTCTTGCAAGCGGAGATCATGAAGAGTTCGTTGTAAAATGTTACATCGATAGTCTTCATCTTTTCACCGTGCGATTTTCGATTTAAGTTAAGGGTTTTGTGTAACACACAATGTGGTGGCACAGTTAGTTGGAATTTGTTCAAACTAGTTACTGTGGCGAATTCTATAACAAGGGCTAAGTATGTTGACGCTTTAGAAGCGACAAAGAAGATGTTGAATCATATAGTTCATTCATGAACTTAGTATAGTTCCAAGATGGCTTTTGACAATGGGACACTACTGCAGGTAGTTGCTCCATAACTCAGTCTGAGGAATCCAGGTTTGACCTGTGATTCACATACATACAAAGCCAAGTCCACACAAAATATGAATTTTGTGAAAACGTGAAAACGCGAGGACATGCAAAGATACACAAGGAACTGAAGTCGCCAGATCCGTTGGACATCAGGCTATACCACAAGCGAAGCATATTTACACCAGTGTGCCACAGGTGTAAAGTGCATTAGCATTAACTAGATTATTGACTCTAGTGCAAGTGGGAGTCTGTAGGAGATATGCCCTAGAGGCAATAATAAATGATATTATTTATCTCCTTGTTCATAATTATGTTTATGTTCCATGCTATAACTGCTGTGGTTCCTGAGCCCGTATATCCATAAAGGCTCTGGGGAGAACCCATATGCACGTGTGGAATAATAAACGGTAAAATGTATTCCTAGTCGTGCCTCTAAGACTAGCTCAAGTGTTGCATGATGATTATGTTTTCCCAATCATGGGCATGTCTATGCCAAGCAACTTTGAGGGCACAATGTCATGAAGGACATTTGTGTTGAATCGACCCGAATTGATGTTATGCTATGAGATACATTCGTCACAAGTTAATGGTTTATAACACAGAGATAGTTAATGTTTGCATAATTCCTTAGACCATGAGAGTATCGAGTTTCTTCATGCTTGCTTCATGAACTTTGGGGTTTGTTAAACGTCATCCGTAACTGGATGGCTATTACGGCGGCTTACGGGTTCATGGGAAAGTATGTTAAGTAACTTGATAGCTCGAGATTGGGATTTGCTCCTCCAACGATGGAGAGATATACTCGGGCCCACTCGGTGTTACGGTGTCCATCATCGTCTGGCCAGACACTTTGTGATTTGATCACGGGGATGCCGGAACACGAAACGAGAAAAGAGAACAAAACCGGTAACGAGGTAACTTGCATAGTGGACAAAGTGTTGGCCCACGGGGATGCAATAAATCTCACCTCAGGTGTTTGTGATATATCGTGAAGCAACAGGAATAGCTCACCTCAACTGGAGGTTCACTCGAATATTCATTCGTGTGGGTATAGGGGTCAATATGGGTGTCCACGGCTCCGATGTTGATCATTGATCGGAAGGGGTTCCAGGTCATGTCTATACTTCACCGAACCTATAGGGTCACACGCTTAAGGGTCATCTATCTGCTGAATACTAGACAGGGAGTCTGAGAGAAAATCACCGAAAAAGTTTCGGACACCGAAAAGTTTCGGACAGCGGAATCGTACCGCAGAGAGAGGTCACCGGATGAGTTTCGGTGAAACCGAAAAAGTTGTTTCGGGGTATGCCATTAAGTCAAAATGGTTTCGGCACATGCCTGATAATTCTTGGAGGGTGCCAGAATCATTCTGGAAACTTTTTGGGATTTTCAGAAATAAAAACCGAAAATGTTTCGGAGCTGCCGGTACCGCTTTGGCTGTTTTTCGCAGATGAAATTCACTAATCTGAAATTGTTTCAGAACGAATCCAAAATCATTTTAGTGGGTACTGGAATTATTCTAAGACCCACAGAAATATTTTCGGATTTAGTGGACGCGAAAAATTGTCTTCATGAATAGTGAAAACGCATTCTTGTTTGCTTTTCGCAGATGAAAATCACTAAACCGAAATTGTTTCGGAACGCGTTGAAAATTATTTTAGTCGGTACTGGAAATGTTCTGAGCCCACATAAATATTTTCAATTCGAACGAACGCTGAAAAATGTCGTCATGAATAGTGAAAGTGCTTTTTGCTTGGCTTCTTGGAGAAGCCACCTTGAGGGCCTTTTTGGTATTTCCCCCCTTGGCTTCTTGGAGAAGCCACCCTTGGGCTTGGCCTATAAATAGGGGTGGAGGGGGCTGCCTAAAGGATCATCCCTTCTCACATACATGCCATTGCAATGATCTGGCTTCTTCTCTCCCTCCCACGAAAAGAGTTTCGTAGAGCCGTAAGGCCGTCTGGGTTCCGGCAGGAACTAGTTCTGGATGGCGAAGCCCTGCCGGATAGATGACACCGTATGTGTGCAACTCTGTAGAGAGATCGTAGTTTCGGTCTTAGTTCGTGAGTGCCTCCCGAAGGGCTGTCCGTGTGACCGTCCGAGTTTCGAAGGTCCTCCAGAAGGGCTGTCCGAGTGACCGTTCGAGTTTCGAAGGTCCTCCCGAAGGGCTGTCCGCGACACCGTCCGGGGGACTGTTCGACCGCCTCCCGGAGGGCTGTCCGTATGGCGGATGAGGGTATTCATCCTCGCGGTTGGGAGGTTGTAAATCCTAGCTGCGGGGATCTGCACCGCCGATCGTCATCGACTCTACTTCCCGCTGCGCTACGAGTCGGTAACGAAAAAGATCAAACCTTGTATGCAGTCTCCATAGTGGTCCTGGGCTGGTGCGTAGGTCAGAATTTTTTTGTTTTCTGCTTCGTTACCCTACACCGCACCCGTGGCGGCGCCCTCGTCATCAATGAGGGCGGCCGCCCCTCTCCTCGTTCCTACCGCCTCGTCCGGTCGAAGACCGAGCCGGGTTTGCTCCCCGTGAAGAAGCACCAGGACATGGCCGTCGACGACGAGACCACCCTCAAGTGGGCGAACGAGAACTACGTCCGTGAGCAGATGGAGCGCCAGCGCCGGGCCTTCGAGGAAATCGCCGCTCGGTGCTGCGGACGCTAGGAGGGCGGCGTGGTCGTCCTCGACAGCGACGACGAGGATGTGCCCAGGTCGTCCAACCACCCGCGCATCGACGACGCCGGTCAGGGGTGCAATAGGGACGGCGGTGGCCCCCGGCACGATGGCGACGACGATGACGGCAGCGGCGGCGACTACACCCGGTTCTACAGGCTCCTCAGCATGTAGAAGGCGGGCGGCGGTGGTGGCTAGGCGTAGTCGTTTTTTATTTGTGTTTTTAAGTTTTTTGTAAAATATCAATGAAATCGCCTAGTTTGGAGGTGTTTTGGCCGATTTCATGTTTGAAAAAACGACGTCAAGGGGCGACCTGGGGGTGGTGGCTGGGAACCCAACCGGCCCCACGTCGAGATTATCGTCGGTTCGCCCCCAAGCGGTGATATTTCAAGCGTCTGGGGGGCCGAACGGCCGGAGATGCTCTTAGGAGACATGTCACCAAGATCACGGTCATTGCCTCATTGGACCAACCATACAAGGATGCCATCCTCGATTCCAAAGGGGAGGAGTTTCGGCAATGCATTTTTAGCCAGTTGTTTGGAAAGGAGACACATATTCTGAGGGCACAGACAAGTAAAGCTAAGACCCCTTGGAGAAAGGAGCACATGCCATCTCCCAAGCCACCTTGCATTGCCCACCACTGACATTGTCTTCGCTGTCTCAGAAAAAGGGTGCAACAACAATTCGCTAAAGGCATTGATAGTGCAGGGGGAGAAGCAAGGCAGACATAGCATGAGTAAGAAGAGTCCTAATGGAGGCACAGACGAGAATCGCCTTACCATCAATGAAGAGAAGTATGGCCAGCCAATTTGTGAGTTTCTTGCTAGCAATGATAGGGTGGAAGGCCGAAATATTTAATTTGTGGGAGAGAGCAGAAGGGCTAAATATGTTTGAGGGGAGAAAGAGATGGAACACCTGAGAATATTGGGCAAGAGGTTTGTCAGACCATGGTCAACAACATCAACTTCTATTGTTAACTTGTTGAAGGCGTCATTTATTGGCTATGTGGTTGGGCTCGCCATACATGATAAAAATCTCTTTCGTCAGCTTTGACCCGACGGGACGATGAGGGCATGCGGATGGTTATTCCTTCTTAGAGGTGTTGTTGCGGAAGTAGACTTAGCCATAGGTGTTGCATTCATATTTTGCAAAGGTTCTTCCATAGTTGCCTATGTTTTGTATTCATTTTGCTGATGATTTTGGCCTCGCAGCCCTACATCAACTTTAATAAAGATAGTTATGTGCATCATAATGACGCAGAGGCCGGGGAATTCAACCTCTTTTTCAAAAGAAAAAAACATGAGGTTGATTTCCTCCAAAGGAATGCAGAATAGAAATTTCTTAGCTCCTTTCTTTGCTCCAAACAGCACTAAAGGAAAAAATTCCTATGAAAATCCTATCCTCCAAAGTTCTTATGTTGTTTCTTTATTTCAAAACGGGGTAAACACATTTTTTGCGTGTTTGAAATTATAGGAAAAGTGAAAACATCCAAAACAGAAAGTAAGACGAACTAAATAGATCCAAAAGAATTGACCTGGTTGTTTGTTTGTTACATACCTATAATAAAATCTATACCTAATAATAAAGGGGCTATTACTTCTTGCAGTACGTCACAGAAATTACCCCCAAAGTTGCAAAACATTACCGACCAATGCCACCTATAAGTGATAAAAGAAATGTTTCACACAGGGTAATCCCCCCGCCAGGGCCAGCGCATGCAGTAAGGACCTCCTATACTGTGCTCTGCACGCTGCGAGAAGATGCAGCGCGCCCGTTTGGGACGGCCCATGTCCAGGCAGTTTCTTTTTTAAATTTCGCTATTTTGTTTTTTGTTTTTTTAGTTTAAATAATTTTAGAACTCAAAAAACTTCTGAAAATTTTAAAACTAAGAATTTTGAAATAAAACGATTAATAAATCATAAAATGTTTGTGGTTTCAAAAAATGTTCACAATTTTATAAAAAAATTGATTATTCAAAAAATGTTTGAAATTCTGAAAACAAATGTTTGGGAAATCAACAAATGTTCATGATTTCTTTTAAACTTCTTGTATTAAGAAAAATGTTAATGAAATTGAATATAACTTTCTTCAAATCAGAAAATTTTCATTAATGGAAAAATATCCTAAAATTCAAAAACCGTTCATGACTTACAAAATAGTTTATTCATTCACAAAATATTCATTGATTCAAAAAATGATCATACATTTCAAAAAATATTCGTTAAATCAAAAAATTGTTTGTTCAAATAAAAAAAAGCATGAATTTCAAAAATGGTTCCACCAATTTCCAAAACAATGTTCCTCCATTCTAGAAATGTTCACCGATTCAAGAAAATTGTCAAAAAATGTTCACAATTTAAAAAAATGTTTGCAAATAATATAAAATGTTCACTGAATTAAGAAAATGTTCTTGATTTTAAAAAATGCTCAAAAATTTGTAATAGTGTTCATAATTTTTTAAATAAATCACAAATTCAAATATGTTCACGAGTTTTAAAAAAGTGCTCATGATTTCATGAAATTGAGTGATAGTGTATCTCGGTGATGCAACAAAATATGATAATGGCCAGGGAGATTATGATTTTTCCCTGTTCCAGCGCACAGGTTCTTTTGCTATCCAAACCTACTGGGCTATTGCTTCTTGCGGTACGTCATGAAAATTGCCCCCAAAGTTACAAACTATCACCCACCAATGCCCCCTATAAGTGATAAAAAATATTTCACACAGGGAAATCCCCCGCCTGGCTCTTATCAGGCAGTAGGGAGTTCCAATATTGCGCTCTGCGCTAGCAGAAATCGCAGCGTGCTCGTTTGGGTCAGCCCATGCCCGGGCGGCCTGTTTTTAAAATTCATTTTTATTTTTGCTTTTTCTTTTCCGTTTTCGTTTTTTTCCACTTTCAATAATTTGGGACTTCAAAAGAGTTCCGAAAATTAGAAAAATGTGTATGGATTCAAAAAATGTTTTTTATTTATAAAAAATACTGGGATTATTCAAAAAATGTTCAAAATATTAAAAATAAATTTCCGGGAAAAAATAGATGTTTTTTAAAAGGTTTGTGTATTAAAAACGTTAATGAAATTGAACAAATTTCGCCAATTCAAAAAATGTTCATGAATGCAAAAATATCCTAAAAATTTAAAAAACTTTTTGTGACATAGAAAATAGTTTATTCATTTATAAACTTTTTGTGACATAAAAATATTCTTAATTTTAGTAAATTTTCAAAATTTTGTAAAAATTTTCATCAAATGAAAATATATTCATGATTTCAAATATGTTTGCGAGTTTAAAAAAATGTTCATGATTTCATGAAATTGAGAGCGAAATTGAGAGTGATGGTGTATCTCAGTGATGCAACAAAATGTGATCATGGCCATTGGAGATTTTATGATTTTTCTTTTCTCCCGTTGCAACGCACATACCCCTTTTGTGCTCGGAGAGAAAATTTCATTACCCAGGATAAATGTGAGTACAGCCGTTCTAAGCCAGCTCATGCATGCATCAAATCCCTCGAGTAGAATGAACTCTTCTTTCAGCTGGGTCAGATAACAAAGCTGCATCTGTATTAACAGACCAATTATTTCACTTTACTACCATAGTATATAATTCGGTATAAGTAGAGTCTTACAAATATTTCTAAAAAGGAACATACATAATTGACGCTATTTGACATCGCTGCTGATTTACCACATATGAGCATAATAAAGCCTGGCATCTATCTTACTACCTAAGCCATCAACAAAACAGAGAAAGGAAAATCTCCATGGCTCGAGGAAGAACAGAGCTCCAAACCAAAGCCAAAAACCGAAAACAATGCCAAGAATTACAGAGTACCATAGCCCCAGGTCTCCGATTTCTTTGCGGACTTCAGCTCCCTGGTCCAATGTAGGCTCACACACGTTCAACAACGGGAAGCCACAGAGCCCTGGATTACTGCCATAAATCGATGGATCGACGAGCGTCTGTAACTGATCTCCAGTGGGTATGCGGCCCCATAAGTGGTTGTTAGAGAGGTTTAGCACACCGAGGGACCGCAGATTTGAAATGCTAGGAGGAATAGTGCCTGAGAGTTCATTGCATGAGAGGTCAAGGAAATCCAGGAGCTCCAACCTTCCGATTTTTTCTGGAATACTGCCTGATAGATCATTTCTGGACAAGTTCAGAAACCGGAGACCTTTGAGGTATGTTAGCTCTTCAGGGATGCTCTCTGTAAGTTGGTTGCTTGATAGATCAATACCTGTTATTAACCCGATGCTTTTCTGAAAAGTTTGCTCATGGCCCTTCCATGATATGTTGACTCTGGCTGGAAACTCATCCACTCGCAGTTGGCCTTGGCCATTGGGCATAATCTGCAAAGGAGCGGAAACTGTCCTCGGTCGGACCAATGGGGGAACATTATGCCTCATGGAGGTCAAGTTGCCAAAGGCAACCGGAATTGATCCTATCAAGCTATTGTTGGCCAAATCAAGCAGCTGAAGTTGTGAAAGCCTTGATAACTCCGTGGGGATTTCTCCTGTGAAATTGTTTGATGTGAGTCTAAGGATTTTCAGTGATGGAAGCTGACTCCCGATCCATGTGGGGATACCACCAAAGAACCGGTTGTTCCCGATGTCCAGGGTGGCCAGGGAGTTGCAGCCTCGTAGGAACGGTGGGAAGACGCCCACGAAGCCATTGCCGGCGAGATGAAACGACTCGAGAGAGCAATTGTGGTTTGGCATGGCCGTGAGGATCTCACCTGAGAAGGAGTTGCTGGACAGGTCCAGTACTTGCAGATAAGAAAGTTTGGATAACTCGGGTGGAACAACACCACTGAAATTGTTGGATGGGAGGCTCAGAACTGTTAGAAGAGGAACACTCCTTCCAACCCAAGAGGGGATATCACCGAAGAACTTGTTGTTCCCAAGATCTAGGATGACGAGATTTCTGCAGGTTTCAATTATAGATGGAAAAACTCCAAGAAAGCTATTGTTAGCAAGACGAAGTGACTGGAGTTCAAGGGCCAAGCTTGTTGACATAGGAAGTTCACCCGAAAAGCCGTTGTTGGACAAATCCATAACAATCATAAGTTTGAATTCCCACCAACAACTTGGGAGCTCCCCGGTGAACTGGTTATTTGATAGATCCAGAGACTGGAGAGAGGTCAATCGGCAGAAGGTTGCATGGATATTGCCAGATATTCGATTACCGTTCATGCCTAAGCGTGTAAGATTGGGGCACCGTGACCAGACAGACGGGAATTTCCCTGCCAACTGGTTATTTGATAGATTCAGATACTGGAGAGAGGTCAATCCGCTGAAGGTTGCATGAACATTGCCAGATATTTGATTATCATTCATAAATAAGTATGTAACACTGGTGCACTGTGACCAGTCAGACGACAACTTCCCAGTCAGCTGATTCCCTGATACATCCAAGTAGTCCAAGCTGGGATGGACGCCGAACACCTCAGAGATGTCGCCGGTGAATTGGTTGCCTTCCAGCCGCACCTGGAACAGCCCTGTGCAATTCTTGAGGCATGATGGCAGACTGCCACTGAAGTTGTTGTGGTTTGCCGTGAAGTTCTGCAGCGCTAAGCCATCACACAGTCTCTGCGGCAGCTCACCAGAGAAACTGTTGTTCGCGAAACTCACATCGGTTATGGTAGGACTAGGGTTCCTACCGGGCCTCCGGCGTAGATTGTATGGACAAGGGGGAGGAGGACGAGGGCTGGAGCGGGCGCGCCGGCGATGAGGCGCCGTCGCGGCTAGGGTTAGGTGCGGCGGCTAGGGTTCCGGCTCCTTAAGGAGCCGGGCAACAGAAGATTATAATATCTTTATTGCTTGCCTCAAACGGTGTCTTACAACTAGTATTTATAACTTTAGCATTAGATAACTTGCCTAATATAACTTGCCTAAGATAACTTCTGGGTCAAGCCCCTAATACTAATGCCCGGTGGGCCTCTTTCTAGTATAGACCAAACCGGTCATAACATCTCTCCCCGCCTGCGCAAACAGCTCGTCCTCGAGCCGAAAGTCTGGATAGTGTTGGCGGAATTCGTCACGCTGCTCCCAAGTAGCCTCCTCCTCCGGAAGGCCCGCCCACTGAACGAGGACGAACCAGACGCCACGACGGAGCTGCGCCTGCAACACCTTTGCCGGCTCGGGAAGAATGCGACCATCAGCGAGTGGAGGAAGCGCCGGAGGAGCCGCCGGTGGCTCGCCACGGAAAGGCTTGAGCAGCCCAACATGGAAGACGTCGTGGATGCGAGCGTGGGCTGGAAGCTGAAGACGATATGCCACCTTCCCAATGCGCTCCAAGATAGGGAAGGGCCCGGCGTAGCGAGGGTCGAGCTTGCGCTTCGCGCGCGGGTCGAGTGACTGCGTAGAGCGGTGGAGGAGACGCAGCCACACCCAATCACCCACCGCGAACTCCGCCTCGCGATGATGATCGTCGTAGTAGTGCTTGGCCAGCTGTTGTGCCTGAAGGAAACGCTGACGAACCTCAGCAAGCATCTCGTCACGAGTGCGGATAAGGTCACCCGCAACCTCCGTCCGAGCCGTCTCTGGGTCCACCAAAAGTATAGGCGGGGGTGGTCGACCATAGACCAGCTCAAACGGCGTCGCGCGCAGGGCGGAGTGATAAGAGGTATTGTAGCAGTACTCCGCCCAAGAAAGCCAATCCACCCAAGCGCGAGGCCGATCACCTGTCACACAACGCAAATACATGGCAATGACCTTGTTAACCACCTCGGACTGACCATCTGTCTGAGGATGGAACGCCGTACTCAGGCAGAGTTGGACACCCGCCATCCTGAAGAGATCGCGCCAGACATGGCCCGTGAACACTGGGTCCCGATCACTGACGATCGAAGCAGGGAACCCGGGGAGACGGACGATGCCGTCGAAGAAGGCCCGGGCCACTGACGCCGCCGTGTACGGATGGCCGAGCGCGATGAAGTGGGCGTACTTGGAGAAGCGGTCGACCACCGTGAGAATGACCGACTTGCCGCCCACCTTGGGAAGGCCCTCGATGAAGTCCATGGAGATATCCGCCCAAACCTGAGACAGCACCTCCAAAGGCTGAAGTAGGCCAATCGGCCTCAGGGTCTCCGTCTTGTTGCGCTGGCATGTCTGACAAGACCGAACCCAGTCGCGGACCAGGGCGCGATCGCCAGGGATGTAGAAGTCGGTGCGAAGACGATGGAGGGTTTTCTGCACACCCTCATGACCCGCCGAGTGGGCGAGCTGTAACACCTGGTGACGGAGATCATCATGCGCCCGAACAAAGATCCGGCGCCCATGGAGAAGCAGTCCGTCAGAGAAGCGCCAAGGCTCCTCCAGGTCATCAAAGAAAACAAGCACAAACCGCCGTAAGTAGGGTCGAAGGACGTCGTTCATCAGGGCCTGGAAAGTCGTCGGGGCGTTGGCGAGGCCGAAGGGCATCACCAAGAACTCGAAGTGGCCATGGTGGGTGCGAAACGCCGTCTTGGCGATGTCGTCTGGATGCATGCGCACCTGATGATAGCCCGACCGGAGATCGAGCTTGGTGAAGAAGCGCGCCCCATGGAGCTCATCCAAGAGCTCGTCGACCACCGGTATAGGGAACTTGTCCTTGAGCATGAGCGCGTTGAGGGCGCGATAGTCGATGCAGAAACGCCACGTGCCGTCCGACTTACGGACGAGAAGCACCGGAGCGGAGAAGGGCGACGTGGAGATCCGGATGATGCCTGCCGCGAGCATAAGGGCACACTATCCCTCCAACTCATCCTTCTGCAGCTGAGGGTAGCGGTAGGGCCGAACCGCCACGGGGGTGGAGCCCGGTACGAGGTGAATATGATGGTCGTACACCCGGGCGGGTGGAAGACCCCGTGGCTCGTCGAAGAGGTCGCTGTGCTGCTGCAGAAGGGGATCCAGCAGGGGGTGCTCGGCCTCCTAGGACGCGGCGGCCAGCTGGAGGTGTGGCACGGCTGGCGCGGCGCCCCCAAGGCCGTCCCACCGGATGCGGCGGCCCAGCCACCAGAACGTCATCGAGAGTGCGTCGAAGTCCCACAGGATGGGCCCGAGGGTCCGGAGAAAATCCACCCTGAGGATGAAGTCGAAGCAGCCGAGGTCGATGCCTGCACATGTAATGGAGAAGTGCTCGCCACCGATGGAGATGGGAACGTCGCGGGCGAGCCCATGGCACCGGAGGCGATCGCCGTTTGCCACCGTGATCCGCAGGCGCTCCCCGCCCGTGGTCGGCAGTGCTAGCCGACGCATGGTCGCCGCGGGCAGGAAGTTATGGGTGGAGCCAGTATCCAGCAGGGCCACCAGCCGCTCGCCATGGACCGTCACCGGTAACAACATGGTCCGCTCGCCCCGGATGCCGGCGAGAGCGTGGAGGGAGACGACGCATGCCGTCGCCGTGGAATCCGCGGGCGTGTCCGCGGCCGCCGCGGGTGGTGGCTCGTCGGTCGAGTCGTCCGCCTCGGTGTAGTCGGTCGTCTCCAAGTAAAATAGGCGGGGGCAGACATGGGTCGGCGTGTAGGGCTCATCACAGTTGAAGCAGAGGCCCTGACGGCGACGCTCCTGCTGCTCGGCCGGTGACAACCGACGGAAGGTCTGGGTGGTGGCCGGAGGTGCGGTCGTCGTGGCTGGAGGAAGCCGGCCCGGTGATGGTGGAGTCGGCGCTGGTCGACTGGGATGGCGGCCGCCCCGGCCGGCCGGTTGCTGCAGCGCCTGAGCCCGCTGTTCGAAGGCCCGGGCGTAGTACATGGCCGTCTGGAGGTCGGGGGGATCCCGGAGCTCGACGTCCACGCGAATATGGTCCGGTAATCCGCCCACAAATAACTCGGCGCGCTGAGTCGCGGAGACGCCCGGCGCATGGCATGCCAGGGCCTGGAAGCGGTCGGCGTAGTCCTGCACCGTGGATGTGAAAGGCAAGCGGCCGAGGGCCGCCAGTCGGCTCCCGCGGATAGGAGGCCCGAACCGGAGGAGACAAAGCTCCCGGAAGCACTCCCATGGTGGCATGCCGCCCTCGTCCTGCTCGAGGGCGTAGTACCAAGTCTACGCCGCGCCTCGGAGATGATAGGACGCGAGCCAGGTACGATCCGAAGCGAGCGTCCGCTGCCCTCGAAAGAACTGCTCGCACTGGTTGAGCCAGTTAAGGGGGTCCTCCGTGCCGTCGTAAGTGGCGAAGTCCAGTTTGGCGAAGCGAGGGGGTGTCGGGCCACCGTGCCCGGGAGCTGCAGTCAACGGTAGTGCGTGTGCCGGGTCGGGGATCTCTGGGGCGTAGTTTGCCGAGTTGGAGGGACGGTCAAATCGGAGGGAGGGCATCGGGTGTTCCGGCGCCGTAGTATACACCGGGTCCGGAGACGAGCCGGCCGCCCACGCGGGAATCGGCGATGGCGAGGGCGGAAATTGCACCTGGTGAAGGGGCCGGCCAGTAGGTCGGGACGCGGGTGGTGGTGCTGTCAATGGCGGGGGCGCCTGGTGGTGCTGCTGCACCGTCGCCTGCGTCGTGGGGGCCGGCGGTGGCGCTGGGAGGAACTGCTGGGGCGGGCCCCCCAGCGATGCGGTGGCAGTTGGCCACGCTGGCCAAGGCGTTCCCGCGGCCGGGTAGTGCGGCAGCAGGAGCGGCGGCGGAGGCGCCCCTCCGTAGGGCGCTTGGAAGGCCGGGGCGGGCCACTGTAGCGGCGGCGGCCCATAGGCGGTGGTGGCGGCGCTCGGCGGCGGGGGCTGGTTCCCGGCGAGGTAGAGGGTGATGCCCCGGACGGCTTGGACGAGCTCTCGCAGGGTGCCCGACACCTCCTCGGGCGTAAGGAGCGCGGGCGGATCTGCCGTGGTGGTGGTTGTCGCTGGCGCGGTGGTGGTGATGGTCCCGGACGTGATCGCCGTCATCGGCGAGGAGGTGGCCGGCAGCAGCGGTGGTGGGGCGGAGGTGGATGGCAGCGGCGGCGGTGATGGAGGAAGCGACATGATCGGCCTGGTGTCTCTGGATACCAAATTGGTAGGACTAGGGTTCCTACCGGGCTTCCGGCGTAGATTGTATGGACAAGGGGGAGGAGGACGAGGGCTGGAGCGGGCGCGCCGGCGATGAGGCGCCGTCGCGGCTAGGGTTAGGTGCGGCGGCTAGGGTTCCTAATATATGCGGCGGCTAGGGCAACAGAAGATTATAATATTTTTATTGCTTGCCTCAAACGGTGTCTTACAATTAGTATTTATAACTTTAGCCTAAGATAACTTGCCTAATATAACTTGCCTAAGATAACTTGTGGGTCAAGCCCCTAATACTAATGCCCGATGGGCCTCTTTCTAGTATAGACCAAACCGGTCATAACAGGTTAAGCTTAGCCCCTTCCCAAGGTCCGGCGGTATGGTGCCATTGAAGTAGTTGTCAAACAGGGCGAGGTATTGGAGATTCCTGAGCGATGTGATGGTACCGGGCAGCTCACCTTCCAAACTGTTGGTGTTGAGGTCCAAGACTTGCAACGCCGTCATGTTGCCGATCTCCAGAGGGATCGTGCCGGTGAGCCGGTTGAAGAAGAGCGCCAACCTCATGAGCTGCTTGAGGTTGCCGAACTAGCTGGGGATCGGTCCCGTGAGAGAGTTCACCGACAAATCCAACTGTTCCAGGCTCACCAGCTCTCCCAGCTCTGCAGGGATAGAGCCGACAAGATTGTTGCTGAAGAGATACAGGATTTGCAGCTTGGCTGCCTTGCCGAGCTCCGGTGGGATCCTCCCTGAAAACGAGTTGTTCTGCACTTGGAATGATATGAGCTCTGGCCAGCTCGTAAATAAAGCCGGTGGAATATGACCGGTGAGTTTGTTCGATGATATGCCAAATTCACGCATCTGGCGCATCCCGGACAACTCCGGCGGCAGGACACCGGTGAGCTGGTTCATGTCTAGTTCCATGGAATTGACATTGCCAAGATTGCCCAACTCGGGTGGAATAGTGGAAACCAACCCGGCGTTCATGATGTCAAGGCGCTGTAGCATTTCGAGCCGGCCGAGAACTGGCGGGATCGATCCGCCGAGCGGGTTGCTGCCGAGTTCAAGACCCCTCAGCTGGGACATGGAACCAAGGAACTCGGGGATTCCACCCGTCAGATTGTTGTTGCTAACCCGCAGGTCCTGGAGTTTCTCCAGCATCGACAGCGACGTTGGTATCCGCCCGGAGAAGGCATTGGTGGACAGGTTGAAGCACACGAGGTTGGGGAGGTTCTCCGGCAGCGATTCCGGTATGGGGCCGGAGAGAGTGTTCTGCGACAGGTCGAGGTAGGTGATGTTGCCGCTTTTGAGGATGAACTCCGGGAAACTGCCGTTGAGGTAGTTGAGGTACAGAGACAAGAAGGTGACGGTGGGCATCGGCGTGAACCTGCGGTAGTCCTGCTGGTTGGTGAGGTAGTTGCTGCCCAGGTCGAGGTGCGCGATCCCGGGGAGCCTGCTGAGCTGATGCGGGATGTCGCCGGCGAGGTTGTTGTTGTAGAGGCGGAGGTCGACGAGGCCAGAGAGGTCGCCGAGCTGCGGCGGGATGGAGCCATTCAACCAGTTGCTGCCGAGGTCGAGCGCGGCGAGGGAGCGCAGCCGCGAGAGGCTCGCGGGGATGACGCCGCTGATGTTGTTATCGTTGAGGTCGAGCACGGCGAGGGCTGGTAGCGCGGCGGCATCGAGCGCGTCAAGCGTGCCGTTGAGGCCGAGCCCCCGGAGCTTGAGCGAGGTGACGCGGCCGGCGGCGTCGCAGGCCACGCCGCGCCAGGAGGAGCAGACCGAGACCGGCGTTGCGTTGGTCCAGCTGGACAGCGCGGGCGAGGCGGCGAGGCTGGCCTTCCATGCCAGAAGAGCGTCGGCCTGCAAGGGCGCCGCCGTCACCGTGGTGGCCGCCGCCAGCACGAGGAGGAGGAGCGCAAAGGCGGGCCTCGTCATGCCTGTGAGTGGGAAACCGCGGACTGCATGCTCTGCCCTGCTCGTCATCACGCGCTGGAGCATAATATTCGCCCTCTGGTTTGACCCATCCATCCTTCCTTCGAGCTCCTACGGAAGACCTTGGCCGCACGCGCCTTAGGCGATTTCTATTTTCTTTAGTTTAGAATTAGTCTTTAATTTAGGCCGCAGGTTTCTACAAATTAGGTTAGGCCAAGATATTTGAACTTGTGAAGTCATAGTCCTAGTGTGTATCCTGGACAAGCATACAAACGTAGTGTGTATCCTGGTAGTGCCGTGGTCCTCTTTCTCGGCCTCTTGGTAGCAAGTGCTGTGCTGTGCACCAAACAGATCCATCCCTTTGTATTGCAAATCCAATCTCTTCCTTCCTTCCTTCCTTCACCCTGTCACCACCTCGCCCTCGCCCCTGTCACCACCGCGAAGCCCACCAGCAGCTTCTTCCAAGCAAAAAACTCTCCGGTTGATCTTCCTTCACCCTGCCATCTGCCCCCAGATCGCCGTCAGCTCGTTCCAGTCAAACTTGATATGCACTTTGGTCTCCAAGATTAACATGGACCTTTGAATGTGACCTCCCCCAACTTGCTCTTCCCCCCAACGGGGGTGCTTGGGTGTAAATATCTAGCCACCACCCGCATGTTGATTGATGATGTAAGTCTTGCGTTGAGGTGTTCTGGCGGTGGTTGCCTTTGATGCGGCCCTGGAAGACCTTTTTCATGTGGGATTTTATCAAGTTCAAAGACTGGAGAGCTTCTAGTGTGTCGCCTGGCAGACGTAGTATATCTCCAACTCTGCTTGGATCAGAAGCAGCTTCAGGAAAACAAAAATTTCATATCAGCATCCACTCATATTCGGATTTTGGAAAAAGGACAAAAACAAATGGTACACAAGTAGAGCAGAAATGAAAAATGATTCACCAGTACGCACAAGGTAATGTTAGCGAAATTACAAACTGTCCCCCCAGTCCCTCAATGTTGAAACAAAATATAGTTTAACAAAGTTTCGTTCTTAATGAAGCGTAAGTTATGCCAGACAAATCACTAAACTACCCTCCAGTAATGTATGGCGACTCCGACTAGAATCTTCAATCCTAGTTCTAAATCATGAAAATCCTGCAACTCAATTGACTTGTTCAGCAGTACAACTCAAGTACTAATTCAGCTGAACTAATAGTAGACACATCTACTGGAAGTGGAACCAAGCATGTGAAATATAGTAACCGTGGTAAAATGACTATGGCTAAACAGCCTGAATACTAATCACACACACAAAAAAAGTGTGCCTGAAGCAGATGATAAGCCCCGTCCTCACCGCTATTGAAAAGACTTAGATCAGAGTTCCAATGCTCGTGCTAGCTAGAAAGACCCATCTGCATCTGTTTCCGTCAGACCATGCTCCCAGTCCTGTAACAGGCCACACAGGTTATACAAACATTTAGGACAGCAACTTCACCGTATAATCAAATCCAAATTTCCTACCGCAGGCGCAGATCAAATAATGTAACCCACCTTTAGCTGTTCAGGGATTGATGGCACATGCTTGAGCACGTCATCTGATTCTGACGAACTTGATGGTGAAGTGACCACTCTAGAATGATATGCAATATCCACTTTATATGGAAGATCTACGGGTTCTGTGGAGGAAGACAAGACTTCCAATACCTGCGCAATCCAAGCAAACATGTAAGTGGCTGTGGTATAACAAAACTTGTCTAGTATTTCAATAATTTATTCATCCAGTATTGTAGCTTGTCTCTTTTGCAGAAACCTCTGATCCTTGACAAAACAATCATCACAGAAGATGAAGTGTTCGGCACAGAAATGCATGGCCTGATACTTCTTGGACAGTACACAGTGAACAGAAAAGCTGATTGCTACGAGCACGCAAATACTCTGATGAGCGTCATGTCCACAGCTAAAATGTCTGGGATTTCTCGCCATGCGATTGTTAACAGGTAAACCATGCTATTGTCAGAGGTAACTCTCTGGATAACTTAACTAAAACAACAGGGAGAGTAACAGACCTTCTATCTACTCATGAAATGCCTGAGCGAGCTGCTGCTCGATGTCGCAAGGGAGCATCTCGAGTGCAAGGGGCAGGTCCCTCTCGATCTCCATGCAACGGTCAGCGAGCTTTCTGGCAACCTCGAGCTTCAAGATACGGGCATGGGCCGGGGGCGTGCATTAGCCCGGCCTTGTGACTTGTGAGCATCCCGCCAACTTCTCTGGCACCCGAATTTTGATCTGCAAATGCAATTGCATATATATGCATGAACTCAACTGGAAATACTCAAAGTATATGCAGAAAATAATAATCACAAATACATGATTTCTGTTGGGTCAAAAGACCGAACACCTTGCGCACCTCCCGGCCGCGTCGAGTTGCTGCTGCAGGATGCTATGAGCCGAACCCGCCACCTCTAGGATCGCCTCGGTGTGCTGGGCCAGGGCTGCGCCGCCACGGATCACACCGCAGAGAGCCTCCCTGTAGACCGTTGGTGGTTGCTGATGTCGCATCGGTGTGCCGCCGCCGATTCTTGCCGGCCCGCCGCTAGAGGAGGCATCCGAAAAGTGCCGGCGGAATGGGGGAGCATGTCGGCGCGATCGTTGGCCGGAGGAGCCGCTGGCGCGGCGGCGGAGAGGGAGGATTGTGCGGCGCGGGCGGCTGAAAAAGAACGGGCCGGCGAGCCATACGCGGGCCCACCTGCCAGCAACACACGCGGTTTTTTTCTTTTTGGGGTGCGGTTGAGGGCCTGAGATCGCTCGGTATCTCTCCGCCGAAGAGGCCACCAGGCCACACACACGTACAGAAAGGGCCGACAACGCAGGCCACAGGGCCCAGATCGATCAGGAGGGCTGTTCAAGGGAGGTTTTACATGATTTGGGAGATCGGTGCACTTTTTTTTAACGGATTAATCCCCTTTCCATTATAGAAATAACGGAAATACAGCCAAATCCAAGTCAAACCCAAAAGGGAAAGGAAAAAAGCGAGTTCAAGCACTTCAGGGAAACCCATTGTAGACGCTCGCAATCAAAACGTCCACTACAAGGCCAAAACCCTGAAGCACTATCAGCACAACACGCAACAACAAATGACATAGTTCACAGACCCACATAGCCCACGCAGAGGCAACATAGCAGAGGACAAACTGTAGCAAAATCAGAACGCCAGGGACAAGCTGTTGCAACATATAGGCAGAGAGGTGGAACTCAGCGCCTTGAAGTACGTCGTTCACTCCAGAACGTCGCCAACATGTGCAGTCGCGCAGAGCCTCATCATCTTCTTAGCATTTTTCTTTAGAAGTATCGCGCCATGTTCCAGCTCCACCCGCTCTTCGCCATTTAGGAGTCCTGCCCAATAGGTTAAATGCACAGAAGGAGTGAATACAGTCTCAAAAAGAGATGCCATTTTCTTAAATTCAAAAGTAGCCTGATTCCTGCAATTCCAGATGGCCCAGCATATAGCTGCCAGACCCATAGTGAAGTATCGCTCCCCATGAGGTAGGTAGGCATAACACCAAGAGTAGAATTGACAAAGATTATTAGGACATAGATCGGTACCAAGCACCAATCCAACTATGTGTCAGGCTATCCTGGCCACTGGAAAGAATAAGTGCAGGTAAGTTTATCTGCAATCGCAAAAAGAGCAGCGAGGCTGCCAGGGTTACCAGCCCAGTTTCTACGCTTCATAACGTCTCTGGTGAGCTCGGCGCACATTAGGAGGCGAAATCGTATTTGACGCTCGTTACGTCAAAGTCCTGGGGTTTTCCACAGGCGAGCAGCCGAAGAGTCTCAATGGGCCGGCCCATTTGCTTACACCGTGTATCTAAGACTAAAAAAGAACCTCATCCAGAACCGGATTTTGTTTCTTTTCCCGGGTTTCCTGTTTCTTTTTGGGTTTCCCTGTTGCTGTTTCTTTTTCTTTCTTCGTTTTATCTTGTATGTTTATTTTCTTTTTCCTTTTTGTTTTTCAAGTTTATTTTATTTTTAGAAACCTGTTCATCAATTTCAAAATATGTTCATGCTTTTAAAAATGATTAAATTTTTATAAAAGGTTGTGTTTACAAATTTTGTTCATAAATTCAAAAAAGTTTGCATTTTCAAAGAAACTCGTATTAAAAAATTGTTCATTTTCACGATTTTTTTATTTTCTGAAAATATTCGGAAAATTCAAAAATGGTCTTGCCTGTAAAAAATGCTAAAAATTCAAAACTATCATTTTTTCCAAAAACATTTCGTAAATTCAAAAAATGTTCGCATTTTTTAAAAAATGTCGCTTATTTAGAAAATGGTTTCTATTTTTTCAGGAAAAGTTCGGAATGTTTCCGCTCCAAAATTTCACAAGTTTTCAAATATGTTCCCGGTTCAAAAAATGTTCCCATTTCAAAATATGCTCATGTTTTGATTTATCTGAAGTTTCAAAAAATGTTCCCGTTTCAAAAATTGTTTAGAAATTTAAAAAAAATGTTCATGTTTTCAAATTTTAGTCGGGAGTTTAAAAATGTACCATTTGCCCAATTTTGTTTTGGAATTTCAAAAAGTGCACACAAAACTTTTGTGCAGGAGATCAGAGATAGTTCTTTGGGAAGACATCGCTTACTTCGGAGCTAACATCGTGGTGCCAAACCCCACTCTTTAATTAATTTCCTATTTAAATACTGTATATGCTTCATTATATTTTTTGCACACACATCTCGAAAATCTTGGGCCCTACCCTGTATATATATGCTCATCCCCCGTCTTAAAAAGGTAAGATTGACAGGAGTTCAAGTTCACTGAGATTTCCTGTGTTGACTAAAGTTGTGATGAGTTGCAGGAAAGAATAAAAGATTAATTATGCACGGACCAAGAGAAACTTATTGAGAAATGACCATACATATCCATGTTAAGCTCTTCTAAAGCATAATGTGTATAGGTAAAAGGCAATCGAAAATGCCAAACGGAGACCGAGCTCCATGGAGGCCTTTATTTGAAAACTTCAAAATTCAAACTTTTCAATTTCAGAAAATTCTGAAAAGAAATACACATATAGCTAGATACATAATATACATGTGTGCAAATTTTTAGGTCGAAATACAATAACATGTGAGCTACACAAAAAAGACAAATCTAAGGCTTTTTAGCATATGTACTGTTTATCTTTAAAGTCCATGATTTTTCCTTTTTTGTGCAGCTCGCAATTCAAGGTATTTCATCCTGAAATTTTTCACACATACACTTTACATCCTTGCATACATGTGTAATGTTTTTCAGAATTTTATTAAATCGAAATTTATGAATTTTGAATTTTTCAAAATAAAGGGCTCCATGGAGCTCGGTCTCCAAAATGCCCTACTCAAAGGCAATGATATATTGATATTGCATCAAATATACTCGTGATTCCCTTAATAGAACTGAGACCTTCGAGGTTGGCGGGAATTATAGTGAAAATCAAATAACAGAGATAGTTAAGACAAATAGCACAACATACTGGAGAAATTAAGCAAGAAACATTGCCAATTCAATAGACGGCAGCGCTCAAACAAGACCAGCAAAGTTCATTTCTGTGAGCAACAAATGCCTCAATGCAGGGTTCCACAGGTGAGACACCGAAATAGTCGATCACGCATAAATTCTGTGAACATGCAGATATATAAAACATGCCGGATGCGATATTTGCCACATGCTTGATAATTCTGTGAACATGAGACAGTTCCTAGTCGCGCACAAAAAATTCAGATCATCATGCCTACACTCAGTAAGTCCCTGCTGAGCTTTCGTAATCATTCGAAATGTTTCAAACACATAAGGGTAGTGACTTTCTCTAGGAGGGACTTGACAGTTCACAAGTATCCATCAGCGTGAGCGTTAGCCTCTCCTGTTATGGATCTGATATAGCCTAAACTTCTCAGCTTCTCTACAAGTTTCCTCTCTGCAGCAGCCTGAAAACAGTGCTCCCATCAGATACAGAACTTGGAAATTCTAACACGAAGATGTTCTGGTTAGTACCTCAAGCATGGGGCTGTCTTTCGGAATGTTACATGCTAAAATTATATTTAGACCTGTCTTCAGCACTGAAACATGAGGTGACGTGAGCTTGGTGTTTTTCATACCAATATATGATGACGGTGGGTCAATTGCAGCAGAAACTGAAGTACCTAAGCGGCGTGCCATGCTTGATCCAGTGTTATCAGATGTTCCGCCAAGCACAGATGTGACGCTCACTCCATTACCCTGCAACAGCCATGATGGTGCAATGATCAGTGTCAATGGAAATATATATGCACCAGTTCTTAAAGTTATATTGATTGATTGCTTGTTACCGGCCGAGTGGCTGCAGCAGCATATAAATGGCCAAACTTTGCCGAGCTGTTGCATCCTATCCATGCATAGATCTGCATGGGAAAAAAAAGAGGGGCTCAAAACAGATAGCACACGGATGTTTTTTTTTTTTTGACGAAACGCTGTCAGAGCAGCTTCTCTTTTTCATTTATAAGAGGAAAGGTGTTACAAGTATTTGGTCGGAGCAGGCCGCTATACATCAACTATGCCAACAGCCGGCAACCCAGCAACATACATCAGCACAGGATTCAGCTGTTTTTGGACAGACCTCGAGAGCACACGGATGTTTGACAAAGAGAAGAATGGAGATCATACCACAGTGTGGATAAATATGTACTCCCTCCGTTCCGAAATATAGGTCGCTGGAGGATTGGTTCCGACCAGGTGAAAACGGTGGAATTTACATCGCTGCCCCTAGTATGAATCGGTATCCCCATCGTCTTCTTCCTCCATCCGAGGATTTGAAATTCTCCGCCAGGCCATCGTCCGCCCGCCCGCCCCTGCTTCTCCTCCACGCGCCCAGGTCCCAGGCGCTCCCAGGCCCAGGTCCCCTACTTCTCCTCAGCGCTCCCAGGCCCAGGTCCTCGTCTCCAGCAGCAGCGATCCAGGGGCGTCCAGCAGCAGCGATCCAGGGGCGTCCAGCAGCAGCGATCCAGGGGCGCCAAGGAGGGTCCTCGTCTCCCAGAAGGAGCACGCGGCAGCAGCAGTCCCAGGTCCCAGATCCAGATCTAGCAGCAGCGATCCCAGGTCCTCAGGGCCTTCTCCCGATCCTTCTTCTCCTGGGCGTGCTCCTTCTCCTGCAACAGCAACAACAACAGAGTTTAGAGTCATACTGATCAGCAGCAGCAACAACAGCTGCTGGGTTCTTCTGCAGGTGGAGTATGGCAGCAGCAGCAGCAGTAGTTTCAGAGCAGCAGCAGCAGCAATAGTTTGACAACAGCAGCAGCAACATCTTTTCATTTACTAATTTTTTTATTTAACAGAAAAGGTTTAATGAAAACTTTCATTTACTGAATTGAAAAGGTTTAATTAACAGAAAAGGTTTAATTGACTAAGAAGAGATGAGAAGAAGGTTGCTTGTACTCCTACACTAGTCCTACACTAAAACTGGCAGAGAAGAGAGTAGAAGAGGAGTAGAAGAGCAAGCAGAGAAGAGAAGAGAAAGGGAAGACAGGAGAAAGAGAAGAGAGAAGAGAGCAACTAAACTACTCCTGCAAGAGGGCAAGAAGAGAGACAATTGTTAGAGTGACAATTAAAGACCACACACAGTGAGTACTACTGCAAGAGGGCAGTACCGGAGGGCAAAAGATAGAGAAGAGAGAAGAAAGAGAAGAGAAGAGAAAGAGAAGAAGAGAGCAAGGAGAGAGAAGAGGGCACTCTAATAATACTGCTACACTTGCAATCCTAATCCTCACTAGTGCAATCTGGAGAAGAGTGGAGAGGAGTAAGAAAGCAAGAGGAGTAGGAGAGAACACAAGCAAGAGTTCTACACTAAACTACTGCAAGCAACCAAGCAAGCACTACTGAAACTAAAGCAGATATTTTACAGATACTTTACGATAATGTTTTTTACAGAACTAAAATCACAGATGCAAGCAAAACTACAGCAAAAAACTGAAACATGTTTTCTCTGTATTTTTCAGAAACAAAGTGTTTTGCTTGTCCTGCTCCTACATATCACCAATCAACTTGTTTACTCCTGCAGATCAGCAAGCATTAATTAAAATTTCATTTAAAGGAGTAATTTTAATTAACTGAAAAGTTTCATTTGGTTTTATTAAAGGAAAATTTTCATTTAGTTTTAGTTAAACAAAACGTTTCATTTACTCTTATCTGAAAGGAGTATCTAGTTAAAGGTTTCATTTATTGACAAGAACAGCAAGCAAATGATTGAACAACAAGTTTCAGTTAATTTACTTGGAGTAGTAAAAACTTAGTGTCTAGAGCAAAGCATTTGCACCATTTGTCAGATCTGTAGCTACTGTTATTTTACTGTATGTTTTTCTCTGTATTTTCATCAGAGCATTCAGAAGCATGCAAACAAAAGTTTCAATACAGACAAACAAATTTGTTTAAACAATTTGCTGGAGTACTCCAAGACACTACAGCAAGCACTAATCCTTGCTGGAACGTCATTGTTTGGCATGATGCAATTTGCTGGAGTACAACATGATGCAATTTTGTGGAGTACTCCAGTACCACAACAAGCAATAATCTTTGAGCATGATTTTTCAGTCATGCTCAAGCACTAATCCTTGCTGGAAATCTCTGACATAAATTCAGTCATGCTAAAGGGCTAAGAAATTCAGTAATGCTCACACAAGCAAGGAAGTAGGAGTACATACCTGACGCAGGGCACAGGAAGAAGTAGCCATGGCTCCCAGAAGGACGCATCAGGCCTTGAATTCCTCTGAGCAAGATGACCACATGAGCAAGATGTTTAACAGTACATCAATGAAGAAAAGGGAATAAATCCATGAGCAAGATGGTTAACATGAACAGTTAACTGAAACTAGCAGTACATGAGCAAGATGTTTACCAAGTGATTGTACAGCAAGACTGCAGCCAGTACTACAGCAATGTAAGAACAGAAGATTCAAATCCATGATGGCGGCCATCATCTGCCCCTCCCTCTCGTTCTCCAGTTTCACTGTTTGGTATCCAACCAACCAAGCAAAAGAGACAACTGTTTCAGATCAAACAAATCGACCGGCAGGAAGAAAGACTACCAGGAGTACTTACCGCGGGAGGAAGCAGCTACTCCACGACGACGACGACGTCGCTCCAGATCCGCCGCTCCGCCGCTCCGGCACCGCTCCAGATCCGCCGCTCGGGTGCCGCTCCACATCCATGCCTCTGTCGCCCAGATCCAGCGCTAGCACATGCACATCCACACCTTCGTGGAGTAGAAGCTCGTCGCCGGCGCAAAAGATTGGAATTTGTTTACCTCCGGGGTGTGAGTGGAGGCGGGGTGGTGGAGAAGTGGCGGTGGAAGAGGGAGAGGCCGGTGAGCTACGGGGAGACGGGGAGGCCGGCGAGCAACGAGGAGGCCGGCGAGCTACGGGGAGAGGGGGGAGGCCGGCGAGCGACGGGGAGGCCGGCTAGTGCGGCTGGGCGAGTGGGAGAGAGTGAGCGCGGGCAGTGCGGCTGGGCGGTGAGCGAGCGAGTGGAGTGACGCGGGGGGCAAAATTGGAAAGTGTCGATATTTCGTTACTAGACGAAAGTTGAACTAAAAAAACCCCAACGACCTACATTTCGGAACAGAGGGAGTATATGATTCAAAGAAAAATGTTTGACAAAGCTTAACTCACACGGGGACGATAACAAACGCTTACACTTGCATACTTCATGTAATCATGTTACAGCAAATACTTAAGACAAGTTCAGAGCTTCATGTTAAAAAATGACTCGTTTCACTAACTGAAACTGAACATAGACACCTGCTAGAACATCTTCCTTTGGCTGGCAGCTTTACAAATGATAGGATTTTTCTCTTGTCCTCAACTTACTGAATCACACATCTAGTAGAACATTATCCCTTTGACAGCTTATGGCATATTTTTTCTTCGCCACCCACCTCGACAGATTGTCTGAAAATTATGTCCCAAGAAACAGAGCCCGGTTTTGTAGGTAAGATTTCTACTCCAGTGCCTTTGTTTGAGTTACATTTTGCATTGGACCAAATTTTGGTCTACTGCATGCAGAGGGCGGCTGAAACCGAACGAAGGACGGGCCAGCGAGCCATAGGCGGGTCCACCTGCCAGCGACACACGTTTTTTTACTTTATTTTTTGAGGTGCGGTTGAGGTTGGGGAGAGGGCCCGAGATCGCTAGGTACCTCTCCGCCGAAGAGGCCACCAGGCCACACATACATACAGGTAGGGCCCACGACGACGCAGGCCACAGGGCCCAGATCAATGAGGAGGGCTCCTTTTCAAGGGAGCTTACGGTTTTAGATGATTTGACCATTGTCTCAAAAAAAAAGATGATTTGACCTTTTCTCAAAAAAAAAGATGATGATTTGACCTTGTCTAAAAAAATAGATGATTTGATCTCCCTCCATGTGTAAATTTAAAATACCCCTAAAAATGTGTAAATTTAAAACTCAATACAAAATAATAATCCTACGGCGTCTTTGGTTTAAGTAGTTTAAATTTGGTTTTTAAGTGAATTTGTGTGCAATCTTTTTTTAAAGAGTTATAAGTTTAGGAGTTCCGTTAGGTTCAAGTTATTTTAACTCCTCAAGTTAAATTCTACTCCCTCCGTCCCATAATATGAAACGTTTTATAACACTACACTGGTGTCAAAAATACTCTTACGTTATGAGACAGAGGGAGTAGGAGTTTGGTTAGAGATGACCCCGACCCTAGAACGACTCTAACAGAGTCGCATATCGGGTCAATCGGCATAACAACCGTTGATATGTCGATCTTGAGCAAAAAACGGAAGTCGCACTCATGCCGGCCTTAAAAAATGTGGCGGTATCCCGCATCTAGGACGCATAGACATTCGTCGACCACATGGTTGCAAAAGTCACGGCAGCCGAAGCCTCCCGAGTCCGCGAGGTCACTTTCAAAGAGGAGGAAGAGCTTGTATTTGAATTAAAGAATCGTAGTTTTATGGTTGCTCAAACCCTAGATGTAATCTTATTGAAATCTATTTTGTGGAAGGGTGGCAACATCTCTCGCGACC